>NC_043748.1:26348775-26488775 GCF_902148845.1 Salarias fasciatus | reverse complement strand
CAGAGAAGAGACGAGACCAGTGTCCGCTGCTCCGAGGACCGGATTCCCTTATCCCGCTCACACACCGACTCCCCGGCGCTACACCGTCTGATTCCCCTCCCGGAGCAGCGAGCAGCAGGCTAGCCCGACCAGCAGCCGCCATGGAGCTGAGAGTGGGGAACCGGTACCGGCTGGGCAGGAAGATCGGCAGCGGCTCGTTCGGGGACATTTATCTGGGTGAGTCTCCAGAAGGCAGTCCTGCCTGTGTGTGGACACTGTGTGGGGACACTGCCTGTGGACACTGTGTCCTCTAATGGGACGGGGATCCTGCTGTCCCGCTCCTGGAGGCTGCAGTGGATCAGCTGTCCGTTAGCTGCCAGGCTAACTGAAGGAAACTGCTCTGTGGTGCGAGACGAACTCTGTCAGTATAATCAACCAGCGGACAGTGCTTCTGTCTCACTCCGCTGCTGTGTGTGTGTGTGTGTGTGTGTGTGTGTGTGTGTGTGTGTGTGTGTGTGTCGTGTTGACATGTCTTATCTGCTCCTCCTCGGCCTTGCCTGGTTTTCTCCGTCTCCATGACCAGAAACTGGTTCAGTGTGTTTAACGGAGTGTGGAATCCGTCCTGGATCAGTGCTGGATCTGTCCTGGAGGACATCAGACCCGTCAGACTGGATCACAGAGGAGAAGACTGCCCAGCGGATCAGTGACCACCTGGAAAATCATTCAGGGCCACACAGGCTGCAGGGAACTGCAGTGAATCTCCAGGGTCCAGCTCTGAACCCGTCGCTGTGGACCCAGCGGTCCAGTTCAGCCTCACACACCTGATCCGCTGTAGTGTCCTCAAAGAGAGACCGAAGCGGGTCCAGGCTGCCCCCCACCCCAGAGCGGTGTGGTCTGGCTGTATATCTGGTGCTCCGGGGGGTCTCTGGCCTGTTGGCTCAGGTCTCGGTGTTCTGTCCAGACCTGCTCCAGGTTTTCTGTGCTCAGCCTCGCTCTCTGCAGGGGAGGACATCGGGCCCTCTGCTGGACCTGTGTAGGCCCTCGGGCCATATGCTTGATAACCCCTCAAACCCCGAACCCCTGTTTTCAGGTGTTGCAGTGTGAGCCCGGTTCCCGGGCGTCTCTGAGGCGCTGTTATGATCAGCAGGTCTTGAATGAAGGGACAGTTTGCTGGACAGTGTCTCTGTGCAGGACCGTCTCTGTTAAAGACAGGCTTTCTGAGTGGAGGACCGGGCCTGGGCGTGAGGAGCTCTGTGGAGAACATCCAGAGTGGAGGCCCGGCTGGAGAACCCGGGGCTCGGTTCAGCCTGCTGTGAGACGCTGGCCGGAGAACCTGCTGACGCAGCCAGAAGCTCGCTTCACCGTAATCTGACCCGGCTGCCAGCGCCTTACATAACCACTCTGATTTAGTTCTGCTGCTCCACCTGCCCCGCCTGCTGCTCCACCTGCCCCGCCTGCTGCTCCACCTGCCCCGCCTGCTGCTCCACCTGCCCCGCCTGCTGCTCCACCTGCCCCGCCTGCTGCTGCTGCTCCACCTGCCCCCCCTGCTGCTGCTCCACCTGCCCCGCCTGCTGCTGCTGCTCCACCTGCCCCCCCTGCTGCTGCTCCACCTGCCCCGCCTGCTGCTGCTGCTCCACCTGCCCCCCCTGCTGCTGCTCCACCTGCCCCACCTGCTGCTCCTCCTCCCCTCCTGTCTGTCCACCACCCGGTCCACAGGAAGCAGGAACTGGACTGTCCTGTCTGTCGGATGCTGGTCGAGCTGGTTGTCATGGTAGCAGCCGCTGTTGGTGTCCGGCAGTGATCGGTGTGGAGCTGTGGGTTAGTGGACAGGTGGGCCTGTGGGGTTTGAACCGGGAGCTGCGGCCCGTGCTGTGGGGGGAGGGGTGAGCCCGGTACCCGTCTGACTGCTGCTTGTGTAACAGACACCTGATGAGTCAGTGCAGGTCTGGGACCGGGCGGCTTACATAAGAGCAGAAACCTGGAGCAGGTCCAGACCTTCCGGCGGAGGAGTGGTGGCCCTGCTGAAAAGCATTGTGGGTATTCGGCAGTTTTCTCTCTGTGGCCTCCAGCCTTGGAGCCGGTGTTACTAAAGGAGCTCCAGCTGGACTGGTTGAAACAGCGCTGGCAGTGGGGCCGGGTTGAAACCCATCAGCTCTGAGCGGTCCTGGACTGGCTGAGGTCCAGAGCTGGGGGGGCCAGTCCCACACTCCAAGCAGTGCTCCGCTGATGTCTCTCCTCGTGTGTCTCCAGGAGGCTCGTCTCTGGACTGAGGAAACCAGCTGTGACTCCATGTTGGCTCAGAGTGAACTCTCGGGGTGGACTGTTCAGACCCCGCCCACAGCCCCGCCCACCAGGTGTGCTCCTGGATGTGCCCCCTGTGGACACGTCAGGCAGACCTCCTGTGACCGCCGTCCATAAGAATGCCAGTGTTTCATGGAGAAGTGTTGGAACCCTCAGAGACACCGGCTGTTCTGAGAACAGCCCTCCAGCCTCTCAGAGGGGGGGCTCACACTTTAACCATGGATCCTCACAACCACTCGGTCGGGCCCTAAAGTCTCCGTGTGTGTGTGTGTGTGTGTGTGTGTGTGTGTGTGTGTGTGTGTGTGTGTGTGTGTGTGTGTGTGTGTGTGTGTGTGTGTGTGTGTGTGTGTGTGTGTGTGTGTGTGTGTGTGTGTGTGTGTGTGGTGTGTGTGTGTGTGTGTGTGTGGCCCGCTGCCTGTCAGATCACAGCAGACTGGACACTACAGCGTTCCAGACAGGACAGGTTGGAACAGGCTCTCTCTGCTTGTGTTTTCCATCCACGTCGGAGCGTGACGTCCTGCTAGGCCTGGGCGATTATATGATCGTCATTGGTGATCGCGATTAATTTCCAGTCGATCACGGTGATCAGCTGTGAGCGCATTTACTCGATCAGACATGGCAGAAATGCACGTGACACAGTTGACTTTTTCCTGCTCAACTTCCGCCTGCAAGTTGTCTGAGAAGTAAACAGAGATGGAGCTGAACGTGGAGCAGCGAAGCAGAGGAAGTCAGCCATGTATTGGCGTTTTCCTCTGAAGATGAGGCTGCTGCTGACAGGACAGGCTGCTCCACCCGCACCGCCGCTAGCTCACTGCTGCTAGCTCACCACTGCTAGCTCACCGATCCGCAAAGAATCTGGTCTTTTGAGTCCAGGAACTACTGGTGATCCAGTTTAACTAACGACGGTTCAGTTCTTCTCTTTCACTGAAAAAACGCTGCATCGCATCATTGAACATGTCACCACGTCTTGCCGCCAACGCTCTGTTTCTAACAACATGCAGAGAGAGCCTGCAGCGCTGCAGCCCTTCTTCTTCTGTGGTGTCTGTGTAAAATAAGGTTGAACATGCAAACAGCACACCTAGTGGCATGAAGTGTAAATGCAGTCATGGCGTCGTCTGTGGCCGTGGTCTGAATGAGGATCTCCCTGGGGTTACTCCAAATGTTTCAGAAACCAGAATATTTATCTTAACACGAATATTGACGGCACGTAAACGCAGCCAGTGTCGTCTTTTCAGGCCACTGCACCATACGAGCAACATTGTAAGAGGAGAAAAATGATTAATTTTGTCTATTTTTTTTATATTATTGTAGTTTTGCACCGTTACATTTTAAGTCTAATCTGTCCAATCTAGATTATTTAAATTTTGTACATTTGATGCAAGCATTAATGATGGCAGCAGCATATTTAGCATCAGAACTTGAAAATAATGTTTACATTCTAAAGCACCTTCATTATCCCCACAGGGTTTCTTTAGCTTTTTAATCTTTTATAGCAGCAAAAGTCCTCAGGGCTGTAAACTGTCACACTTTAACTAACGATCGTTCAGTTCTTCTCTTTTACTGAAAAAACGGTGCATCGCAGGATTTTATTGTCTTGGTGCTAGATTTTTTTTCCCATTTACTGCACTGTTAAGTGAGATTGTTCTTATATTTTTCTATGTTTATATTTAATTTGCATTGCTATTTGCTTGGTTTGTTAATAAAATGTTAAACTATTCTATAGTTCTAGTTTTCAGTGCAGATGCATTAAAACTGGTTTAAAAACAATATAGCATATCGTGATTTTAATCGAGATTGAATGATATAAAAAAAAAAATATCGTGATCATTTTTTTTTGCCATATCGCCCAGCCCTACGTCCTGCGGTTGGTTCTTCAGGCTGTGTTCACATGTTGAACCACGGGGGAGGTGTGTTGGTGTGGCTCCACGAAGACATGACCTTTTCCCACATGGAGCAGGTTCTCTGGCTCGGTGGGGCTGTTCAGTCCAGAGAGAGTCCTCTGCTGGCCTCCTGCCTAAACTACAGTCTGCATGTCAGTCTGAGCTGAGGAGGCTCTGCTCGTCCTTTACACCGGACGAGGAAAACCAGGCCAGAGCTGGAGAGGAGACCAGCTGATACCGTCAGAAGAAGACTTCCGATCACATCAGCTCGTCTTCTCCTCTCCCAACTGGTGCTGGTTGCACAGCTGGTTTTGTTAGAAGTTAAGAAACTCCGTATTTGTACGATGATGTTATGTAGAAGTTTTTGGAGAGCTTTCTGTTGGTGGGTGAAATCTCGCCAGATCATGCAGTTCCCGTGCGATCCTGTAATCTCGCAGTGGCTAAGCTAGTGCGCTAACTGCAGACTGACGCCAGTGGCTAAGCTAGTGCGCTAACTGCAGACCTCTACAGACAGACTGCTGTGATGAAGTGAATCCAGACCCGCTGCCTCTCTCTGAGGCTGGATCAGTCCAGCTCAACGCCAGCTGGTTTTGTTACTGTGGACAGAAAAGATGAGAGCAAACCTCTGGATGATTTCCTGAGCACGGTGCCAAATTACAGGCAGCTCAGGAACACTGGCTTTATTTTATATTCAGCCTGTTCTCAACACCATTTTATTCATGTGTAATCTGTGAAACGAGGACTTTCTGTGTGTGTGTGTGTGTGTGTGTGTGTGTGTGTGTGTGTGTGTGTGTGTGTGTGTGTGTGTGTGTAACCTGGTGTCTGGTTACCGGGTTTAAATGGAGGATGGACACCACCTCCATATTGGCAGATCTGGAGCATCCTCTGTCAGTTTCCTGTGAGGGTGGAGTCTGGGTGTCTTCATGTCTGAGCAGGACTCCCCCTGCAGAGCTGTGGAGATACATGAAGCACACTGTCCCTCCTCTCTGTCTGTGTGAAACACCAGCAGCATGCTGGAAGACTGAAGGACCGGGACCGGGGCTGTCTGGACCGGGGACCAGGGCTGTTGGACCGGGGACCGGGGCTGTTGGACTGGGGACCGGGGCTGTTGGACTGGGGACCGGGGCTGTCTGGACCGGGGACCGGGGCTGTCTGGACCGGGGACCGGGGCTGTCTGGACCGGGGACCGGGGCTGTCGGACCGGGGACCGGGGCTGTTGGACCGGGGACCGGGGCTGTCTGGACCGGGGACCGGGGCTGTTGGACCGGGGACCGGGGCTGTCTGGACCGGGGACCGGGGCTGTCTGGACCGGGGACCGGGGCTGTTGGACCGGGGACCGGGGCTGTCTGGACCGGGGACCGGGGCTGTCGGACCGGGGACCGGGGCTGTCTGGACCGGGGACCGGGGCTGTTGGACCGGGGACCGGGGCTGTCGGACCGGGGACCGGGGCTGTCTGGACCGGGGACCGGGGCTGTCGGACCGGGGACATGCTGCGCGTCATTCAGCCGTCTTGTCCTTGTCTCTGTCCAGGCACAGACATCTCGGTGGGGGAGGAGGTGGCCATCAAGCTGGAGTGTGTGAAGACCAAACACCCTCAGCTCCACATCGAGAGCAAGATCTACAAGATGATGCAGGGTGGAGGTACAGCGCCGCGGTGTCCGCTGCTTTCTGTCGTGCATGTTGGAACATGGACCTGAGTGAAATAAAGCCTCTGGTGTACTCGTCGTCTCCTGGAGGTTGGTGGACCGGACCAGCCCGGCGGGTCTCTTGTTACCCTGCAGCTGATGTGTCCATCCTGAAGCTGAGCGGACACTTCAGCTGCTTCTGTCTGCAGGATGTTCAGAATAATACGAATTCCTCCCACACCCAGGACTGAAGCCTTCAGATCCAGATCCTGACAGGAAGCGGACCTGCTGAGGCGGGCCTCTGCTCCTCTGTCCCCTCAGTCACCTCGGTGTCTCCAGACTGGACTCGTGGTCCTCACCTCACATGACTTATTCATGTGTAGCACTCCGTCTGCTGTGTTCACAGACGTGTTTCACTGACTGGTTCAGACCGCAGTGAAGAACCATTAGGAACGTAAATCTCAGCAAATTACCACAGTCATCATTACTGTCACAGTACTGTGGAAATGTTTTCAAAAAGGTGCTTCTACACACACTGAAAACATTAAACAAGGTTCTTTAAAAAAGGAAAATGTCATAAATACAATCAATAAATGTACTTCCTGTTGGCAGAAACATCAGGATCCCTCCCTGCCAACATCCAGTGTTGCTTCCTGCTCCTTGTAGATCAGAACTCTTTACATGCAGAGGACGAGCTGCTGGAGGGAGACGGACACACTTCACAACACGCAACATGAACACAGTACCGTGACGAGCATGACAGGTAGCGCCTGGAGGCTGGGACAGGTGGTGCAGAGCTGTCCACAGAGCTGTCCCCTGCTCCCGGCGGGGTGGTGCTGAGCGGTGGTTCCTGCAGCGCCCCAGCTCCTTGGCCCGGTCCGTCCAGCTGTAGCCTCGGACACACTGTCCCCTTTGGCTCTGTGTGGCGGTTCAGACTGTCCTCTCGGGGCAGTATTGAACCGTTTGCATGTCAACCGCCTGAGAGAACAGATGACATTTGACGGTTGTGCAGACACACTCCTAGGGCGACAGTAGCTCAGATGGTAGAGCGGGTCGTCTCATAACCGGAAGGTTAGCGGTTCGATCCCCGCTCCCTCAGGCGTAAAACTGTCGTTGTGTCCTTGGGCAAGACACTCCACCCACCTTGCCTAAGTATGAAAGGTGTGAGAGTGAATGGTTGGTGGTGGGAGGGGCCGATGGCGCAGACTGGCAGCCTCGCTTCCATCAGTCTGCCCCAGGCTACAGCAGCAGCTTACCACCACCCAGTATGGAGAGAATGAAGAATGCAATGTAAAGCATCTTTGAGCCAGAAAAGCGCTGTATAAAACCAATGCATTATTATTATTACAAGAAATATCAGCAGCTTTAATTGTGGTTTGGTCTCCCTGATTTCTCTAAAACATTATTTTAAGCTGAGAACTGAGGCTAATACCAATCCTGACTGTCATCCCCACAGAGCTTTTACTGAGGACTAGTTTACAGTGGAAGACAAAAGACCTTTGTGTTGTTCTTTCCCTTTTTCAACCACATTTGAAGGAGTCTAGACTCTGTAGTTTGTCAGGAGGACGGAGGGGACTGCAGAGTCTGGTTCACCACTGAGCCTCAGTCCTTCCTTCACAAGTGTGGAGAAAATCTAAACAGGCTGAAAGCACAAACAGAGCGGAGCAGCTGTCCTCTGCAGAATCCACCAAGCGTTGGATTGTTCACCCACTAACAGGGAACGTGAGCTGGATTAGACCGTCGTGAGACAGGCTAGTTTTACCCTGCTGATGATGTGTTGTTGCAATAGTAATCCTGGCTCAAATGTCCACTGACGTCTCGCACAGTGGTCTCTGCAGTCCAATGACAGAAGGTCCGTTCTTACAAAAACCTGATAATATTGATTGTCTCTGAGACATTATAATGAAAACACTCCGCTGGTTCTGCTGGTCCAGCTGGTCCTGTTGGTCCAGCTGGTTCTGTTGGTTCTGTTGGTTCTGCTGGTCCAGCTGGTTCTGTTGGTTCTGCTGGTCCAGCTGGTCCTGTTGGTTCTGCTGGTCCTGTTGGTTCTGCTGGTCCAGCTGGTCCAGCATTAGTAGTGCTGGTCAGTGAGGGCAGACCTTCAGTCTTTCACTCGCTGTATAAAGTCGGCCAGCCCTCCTGAGAGCCGGGTCCTGCAGAGCAGGCGAGGACACTGAGCTGGAAGGCTCGGTGTCCTCAGAGGCAGCAGGGACATTCTGTCCAGAGGCAGCCGTCTGTCTTTAGAAGGCAGCGTCAGGAGCCAGCAGGAGACTGGATGCAGGCTGAGGACCCAGTGTGACCCGGTGCTCTCTCTTTCAGTGGGGATCCCCACCATCAAGTGGTGCGGGGCGGAAGGAGACTACAACGTGATGGTGATGGAGCTGCTGGGGCCCAGTCTGGAGGACCTCTTCAACTTCTGCTCCCGCAAGTTCAGCCTGAAGACCGTCCTGCTGCTGGCCGACCAGATGGTGAGCACCCAAACTACTCGGTACTGTCACTGCTGCCAACCAGCTCTACTGGCTAGTATCGCTGTTCCAACTGCATACTCCAATCCTCCTCCTCACCTGTGGTCAGACTATGTTCAGTATGAGCCAGTACGGATTCCATGAAGCAGCGCTGGATTAGTTTTTGCAGCTCCTCTTGAGTCCCGGTCCCCGAGGGCCGCCGTCCTGCGTGTTTCAGCTCTGTCTCATGCAGCGCGCTGGGCTGCGTACTGGGATTACAGCATCCACGTTAGGAGAGGTGCTGAAGCAGAAAGAGAGCTGGAACGTGAAGGCGTTCTGTGACACCAGACCGGCACCAGTCTCCTCTCAGAACACCTCTGTTAACCAACAGCTAGCAAACACAGAGCAGTGCTGGATGACACCAGTGCAGGGCGGCGCAGACCTGCACTGGTTTGCCTCTCAGCACGACGGTCTTAGGTTCAAATACCAGCCGGGGCCTTTCTGCGTGGAGTTTGCATGTTCTCCCCGTGTGTGTGTGGGCTCCTTCCTGGTACTGCAGCTCCCTCCCCCAGTCCAGAAACATGCATGTCGGGTGAGCTGGTGACCCCAAACTGCCCCGAGGAGTGAGTGTGAAACAGCAGCCAGCTGTCTTCACTCGGCCTGAGACCAGCGGTCGTCCAAGCTTCTCAGTAAACCAGCAGCTCCACCGGCTCGGCCAATCAGCTTCAGGACCATCAGCTGGAAGGCTCCATGTAAAGTAATGAGAGCTCAGCCTGTGGCCTGCACACAGCGCAGAGAGGGACTGGATAGATAGGGTTCAGGCACTGGTGAGTACGTTCAGTCTGCTGTAAATAAAACACTGAACCAGGTGAGATCTGACTCCCAGCTGCACCGAACCGCTCACAGAAGTGCATCGTTTCTGTTGGGGTTTTCAGTCACGGATTTTTTTCTCGTGTCATTTTCTGTGCAGACCTCTTTTTGGAGTCCTCCATCCGATAGTTATGTCGACAGATAATTTTTCCTTGGAATGTCCGAAATGGGGTTTTTCTGGTCTCCCATATGCTGGTTTTTCCCGCGGTTCATCGCGGCAGCGGGGTGGTTTTCTCGGCGCCGCCGGTCCCTGAAGCAGACCTCAGTCCAGCAGGGTTCTCCAGGGCCTGACTCTGACTCCTCATCCCGTTCCCAGATCAGCCGCATCGAGTACATCCACTCCAAGAACTTCATCCACAGAGACGTGAAGCCGGACAACTTCCTGATGGGTCTGGGGAAGAAGGGCAACCTGGTCTACATCATCGACTTCGGCCTGGCCAAGAAGTACCGTGACGCCCGCACGCACCAGCACATCCCGTACCGCGAGAACAAGAACCTGACCGGCACCGCCCGCTACGCCTCCATCAACACCCACCTGGGCATCGGTAAGACCCGGGGCGCTCTGGGGCGCCGGCCCGGTGGAAGCGGCGGCCCTGACCCCCTCCCCCTCTGAACACAGAGCAGTCCAGACGCGACGACCTGGAGTCGCTGGGCTACGTCCTGATGTACTTCAACCTGGGCTCGCTGCCCTGGCAGGGCCTCAAGGCCGCCACCAAGAGGCAGAAGTACGAACGCATCAGCGAGAAGAAGATGTCCACGCCCATCGAGGTGCTGTGTAAAGGCTACCCCTGTAGGTCCCTGCTGCCTCCACGCTGCCTCCACGCCGCCTCTGACCCCGTCTGACCCCGTCTGACCCCGCTCCCGTGTCTCTGACCCTCAGCCGAGTTCGCCACCTACCTGAACTTCTGCCGCTCGCTGCGCTTCGACGACAAGCCGGACTACTCGTACCTGCGGCAGCTCTTCAGGAACCTGTTCCACCGCCAGGGCTTCTCCTACGACTACGTCTTCGACTGGAACATGCTCAAGTTTGTGAGTGCAGCGGCTGCTGAGTGTGTGTCTGCCGTGGCCGAGGTGTGTGAGGTGTGTGTAACCACGGGGGCGGGGTTCAGGGTGCTAACAGGGCCATGGAGGACGCCGAGAGGGAGCGCCGGGACCGGGAGGAGAGGCTGAGGCACAGCAGGAACCCCGGGGCCCGGGGCCTGGCCGGGGCCTCAGGCAGGGCCCGGGCCAATCAGGACGCAGCAGCACCGTCCCCGCTCAACCCGTCCTCACACACCGGTCAGCATGCACACACACACACACCCACACACACACACCGTCACACTCCCTACGTCTGGCTGCTGGCGGTTGGGAACCTTAATGCGTGTCTCGTTGGATTCTCAGGTCTGGAGAAGGAGAGGAAAGTCAGCATGCGTCTCCATCGTGGAGCTCCGGTCAACATCTCGTCCTCAGACCTGACGGGACGCCAGGACACGTCTCGCATGTCCACCTCACAGGTACTCAGCGCGCCGGGCGGAGGCCGGGCGGACCGTGTCTCAGTGCGAGCCTCGGTCCCTGGCTGTGCCGGGTGATCTGGTTTGGGTCCAGGACCAGGCTGAACGGAGCTGAGCCAGCTTCAGGAATACACCCAGCAAGTTACTGTCCAGCTGTCACGTTTCAACAGTGTCAGAAAATGTCCATAGTTCAGTCAAAACTCTAAAACATGAAAACTGAGACCATCAAATCTGCTGAGAGTCATGAACAGAGATGTAAAGATTCTTTTGAAAGAGAACTAATGGAAAGCGTTTCTGGGGACTGTCTCCAGACACAGTGAGGTTAAGATTCAGGTTCCACTGTCTCTCCTCCTGCAGGCTGAACCAGGTCACTCTCCTACCTTTTTATAGTGGTTCTGTCTGCTTGATTCAGGGCCAAACCCCGTCAGGAAGCCTGGGACGGAGCTCCTCTCCTCCCCTGCCTGAGCCAAGTGCGCCCCCCGGAGGCCAGACAGTGCAGCAGCCAGCTGACCCTTCTAAACCCTTTATTCTCTGATCTTTACTGATCTTCCTGACCAGAGGTTCACTTCCAGTAGAGGGTTAGTTCCACAGTACAGCTAAACTCCCAGGCTGCCGAGCTGCCCACTCCCAGCATGCTCTGCTGCAGGGCTCTCCACATCCCTCCAATAGTGACCTTCTGGACCCTGTAGACCCTCTGGCCCTTGTAGGTCTGTGCATTGAGTCGGGGTGTCCACGTCTACACGGATAATAAATCATAACGGTTTAGGAAAAATCAATAACCGTGTTCACGTCACTTCCTCCTCCTCGTTCTGTTTTCTCCTTTGTGGAGCGATGATGTTTCCTGAAGCCTTCAGATAATAACATGAACTAACTAGATGTTTCCTCTAGTGCAGCTATCTACATGCAGAATAAATACATACGGAGCAGTGTTAACAATGTTTAAAAAAAAAAAAAAAAGCCACAGCCAGTGCTATGTTCAAGTTGACGCCATGGCAGCTAACGGCGGGCGGAGCGCTGCGGCAGCTGTTCTGACTGGAGGCTGAGTCAGGCACAGCTGGTTTACAGCAGCAGTACGGGGTCTGGGAGAGACCAGCTGCCCCTGAAACTCCCCACAAGCTGGAGGGAGAGAGCTGCAGCTAGCACCGATGCTAACGCTAGCTATCGAGATATTGCTAGCGGTTCACAAGCTAGCATGAGGGATTTTGCATACAAAAATCAAAGAAATGTGACGAGACACTTAATGAACGTATCATGAGGCCCTCTCTCTGTCCACAGGCTCTGTCCAGGGTCACGCCCAGCGGCCTCCAGTCTGCAGCTCCACGGTGAAACCTCCACCCACCTGCACCTGCACCACGGAGGCCTCAGCGTGCACCACCGGCCGCGCACGCACACGCACGCACACACACACACACACACACACACACACACACACACACACACACAGGACTGCCGACTAATGCGCAAGATTCTTGCTGCACTCCTGCCAAGCTAGGGCGTGTGTGCGTGCGTGTGCGCGCGCGCGTGCGTGTGTGTGTGTGTGTGTGTGTGTGTGTGTGTGTGTGTGTGTGTGTGTGTGTGTGTGTGTGTGTGTGTGGGTGGGCGCGCACATGCGTGTGTGCGTGCGTGCGTGTGTGTGTGTGTGTGTGTGTGTGTGTGTGTGTGTGTTTGAGCGTGCGTGTTTCTGTACGTAGCAGGTGGAGCGCAGTTTGGTTGCCTTAACAACCACTTTGGCGGTAGCAGCCGCAGCTTCCAGCTGAGCAGTGGGCGTGTCCAGCCGGCCCCACTTCCTGTCCGCGGCCCAGCTCAGTGTCCTCCTCCTCCTGTAGGGGGCGTCCTCAGGTGCTCTGGACACCGGACAGGGAGACATGTTGCTTTGAGTCTGTAGTGGGAAGCTGTGAACGACCACACACTGGATGTGTGTGTGTGTGTGTGTGTGTGTGTGTGTGTGTGTGTGTGTGTGTGTGTGTGTTTCAGTCTTAGTTCTCCAGCCTCTGAGGGTTGGAGATGATGCTGTTTTCTTTGTAGCTACCGTGTCTCCTCCTCCTCCTCCTCCTCCTCCTCCTCACTTGTTCCTCTGCTTTCACTTTGAACCAGAACCTGTTGTTTTCCTTTGTTGTTGGAGTTGACCTCTGACCTTGTCCCAGCTGAAGAGACAGAACCCTGCAGCCGGGGGTCATAAACCATGCAAATAAGCCAGGTCTCTGTCCAGTGATAGAGAAATCTCCAGCTCCAGTCCAGGGGTCAAAGTTCACATGTTGACCCTGCTGGTGACGCAGTTGACCGTCATCGCTGGAGAAGCTTCCAGAAACACCAGCAGCAGCTCGCCTCCTCGCGGTCCTGCTTCAGGCATCTCCACCTCTCACCAGGGACCTGGTCCTGGACCAGGTCTCAACCTGGTCCTGTCCCTTGGACCTGGTCCTGACCCGCCGTGTGTTTCTGGTGTGTTTCGGTCCATCAGCGTCAGGGGCCAGAACCACTGGATCACCTTCTGAAGTTGACCTGGAGTCGTTTGCTGTCCTCAGAGTCCAGGCTGCTGGTCCTGGAGTCAGCATCAGTCATGTTCAAACCCTGAAGTCCGTCTGTCCATATTGAGCCCTGCAGCTGGCCAGATGTGGCCCACAGGCCACATGTTTGATACCCCTGGTAGAAAGCACGAACTGAGGCAAGCTGAGAGCAGAGAAACCCCAGCTCAAACCTGGAGGGAGCGTCGGAGCCCAGTGGGGGGCCTCTGGGGGCCGGTGGACTCATCTGGCTCCACTGAGAGGTCAGGCTTTCCAGATCCCCCAGGTTCTCATGGTCCCCCCGGACTCTCGCAGCTCTCCTGGTCCTTCGGGCTCTCGCGGTCCCGCCGGGCTCTCGCAGCTGTCGCGGTCCCGCCGGGCTCTCGCCGTCCCAAGGCTCTTGCAGCTCTCCTGGTCCCTCAGGCTCTCGCGGTCCCCCGGGCTCTCGCAGTCCCCCGGGGCTCTCTGGGTCCCTAGGCTCTCGCAGCTCTCCTGGTCCCCCCGGTTCTCTGGGTCCCTGGACTCTCGCGGGTCCCCCGGGCTCTTGCGGTCCTCAGGCTCTCGCGGTCCCCCAGGCTCTCACAGCTCTCCTGGTCCCTCAGGCTCTCGCGGCTCTCCCTGGTTCTCATGGGTCCCCTGGGCTCTCGCGGTCCCCCCGGGCTCTCACGGTCCCCAGGCTCTTGCAGCTCTTCTGGTCCCCCAGACTGTCGCAGCTCTCTGGGTCCCCCGGGCTCTCGCGGTCCCCCGGGCTCTTGCAGGTCCCCGGGGCCCTTGCGGTCCTCTGGCTCTCGCGGGTCCCCCGGGCTCTCGCAGCTCTCCTGGTCCCCCGGGCTCTCGCGGTCCCCCGGGCTCTCGCAGCTCTCCTGGTCCCCTGGGCTCTCGCGGTCCCCTGCCTCTCCAGTAGAAACGTAGTGTAGACTGACAGTGTTGTAGGCCGTTCTCGTGGTTCCAGGGTGGTTCACCTGTTCTGTGGTGTTTAGGTTTGGCTCAAAGTGACGAATTAACTTGTGTCTCACTGATGATGATGATGATGATGATGAAGAGCAGGAGCTCTCTTGCCCTGGGGGGTTCTTGAGGCCGTCTTGTCCGCCTCACTTCACTTCTTGTATTGTCTCTTTTTTCAGTTTTTTAACTGTAAGTGGAGATGATTGATCATGTCCCACAATGCATCTGGACTGTGGACTGATGGAACCTCTCTCCACTCCGGACTCTGGGCTCCTCATTTGTAATGCCACTGTATTTGTGAATTTTAAAACTGTGTAAATAAATTAAGTACTTAAGTATTGGTTTGTGTGTATCTGGACTGATTCTTTCCTCTGGCCACCCCACACACACACACACACACACACACACACACACACACACTGTTCTCCCAGTCAGAAGTGAAATCAGGCAGATGGTGGTTAAACGTTCAGGTCAGTGACGTGTGGAGGATCTCCTGCTGGACTAAACCTGATCCTGGGCTTTATTCATGATGCTGCTGGAGCAGATAATCTGCTGATCAGTAATTCAGCGGTAAAGGTCCAGAATCACCCTTCATCCAGCTGCCTCAGTTCTTCTGACCCTGAAGACCAGCTGGACCTGACCCCCCTCCTGGAGGCTTGAAAGCTTCAGGCCTTCTGAGAGGGCGATGGGAGTCCTCCTACCTTTATGTATGACCCTCCTGGTCTGGATGCTGAGGAAGCCTTGATGGGTGGACTGGTTTGTCCAATAATTTTCCAGAACGACATTTGGATTTCATCCTACATTCACCAAATGGATCAAGGTGCTGTTTTAAACCCTAGTTCCAAAGCTGAGTAAAAGACTGCGTTTCTGAAGAGTTTCACTGAAACAGAGGAAGCAGGCAGAGTTATCCCTCCTGCTGCTCAGCTAGTCTAGAACCAGAGGCAGAAGAGACCAGGAAGATCAAGACCAGGTCTAGCAGAGACTGAAGGACCAGGACCACCAGAGACTGAAGGACCAGGACTACCAGAGACTGAAGGACCAGGACTACCAGAGTGGAACAGAGTTAGTTGTTCAGTGTATGTTTTTATGTAGAATAAATCAATCAATTAATCAATAAAATGATATCAAATGTATTGAAAAGAGAAAAGATGAACATTTTTCCATCAACAGCTACAGAACATTTATGACCACACACTAACCTCAAGCACATCCTGACACACACACACACACACACACACACGCACACGCACACGCACACAGCGTACAGCTCATCGAGCGTGACTATCTTCACGTGACCGCCTGTCTATATTTAGATGTTCCTGTTGGGCTCCTTCTTTCTGATTGGACGACGTGTCGGACGTCCGCGCGCTCTGCCAGTCCAATCATGGCCCGGTGCTCCGGCAGCAGCCGCTGTGCTGCGGGCTGACGGAGGAGGGGTGGAGGAGGGATGGAGGGATGGAGGGATGGAGGGATGGAGGGATGGAGGGCGCGCGCTAGGACCCGGCGGCCGCCCCGGCTGCAGGTGGGCTGCATGCAGACGTGCGGGGAGACGCGCTCCCGCAGAAGCCGGTGCTGAGGCAGGAGGAGCGGCGCGCATCTCCACAGCATCGCGGTAAGTCTCCCTCTGCTCCCGCTCTCCTCCGCCCAGGGTGAAAGGTCACCGACCGAGCCTGAGGTGACCGGGGTTTCACGGTGTAGACTAACCACGGCAGCAAAGCGCCGCTGTCGCTCCCCTGTGAAGATGGTTGAAGATGATTTAAAGTGGAAGCCACGGTGCTGAGGTGAGCGTCCTCTGTCCTCTGGACGAAGCCATGGCAGCCTCTGCTCCGGAGCGCCATGGCTCCCAGCCCAGCATCAGGTGAGCAGGCGGCACTCCTGGACAGGAGGAGTTGGTCTGATGGACAGATGACAGGTGGGTGTTTGGGTGGAGCTCAGTGAGGAGACAGGTTATACTGATGTGTGTGTTTGTGTGTGTGTGTGTGTGTGTGTGGGGGGGGGGGGGGGGGGGGGGGGGGGGACTGCTGAGTGGAGGTGAAAGAACACTGCTTTAGTTATGTGGTGGAAGCAACAGGTGGAGTCTGGGGACAGGGACTTTTTTTTTGAGGGGGGGTCATCATTCCATCTGATCTGTGTGAGAGAGTCAGCTGTCATGTGAGGTTTCTGCCCTGTGGCTGGAGGCTGTGAGGGTGAGGGTGGAGGTGGAACATCACACAGCTGGAGACCGTAGAATAAAGAAATGGAAGGGAGCAAACACTGAACCCTGAGGGACACCGTGACGCTGTGAGGGGGCAGCTGCCAGTGAGCCATCAGAGCCGTGATGGAGGATTTCAGCTCGGAGGGGAGAAGAGAGTGGTTCATGTGAACAACGTGCAGAATTCCAGAGCTGATCTGTTCAGACTGCTGCAGCCGTCTGAAAGCATGAATCTGAAGTCTGAATCGCGGTGCGGTCTAGAGAAGTTCCTCTGATGGTAGAAACGGTTCCTGACCAGCTGTCAGAGTGATGCTCAACGGACAGCTGTAGAACAAAACTCCAGACGTCTGGCCTCAGACTGATCAGTTTCCCGTAAAGCTGACGTGTTCTCTGACGTCTGGGATCACATTGTCCACAGCTAGAATTCAAGTTTCTGTTTCTGTCATTGCTTAGTTGAAGAAAAGTGACATTTAGCCATGTCTCCGTTTCTGACAGGGAACCTTTTAGAGAAGAGAGTGTGTGGAACTCAGAAGCTCTGAATGAGCAGTACAGCTGCATGTCGTCTGCATAGAGGTGTAAGAAATGGAGCTGTAACGTCTGATGATTTGGCCGAGAGGGAACAAAAGAGAACTGGACTGAGAACAGATCCCTGAGGCACCCCGCAGAACTGTATCAGACTTTTCTCCATTTAGAACAACACTGAACGTTCTGCCAGAGAGGAATGGTGAGAAACAATGTTACCGACTCCAAACACGAAGTCTGTGTTTCGTGGTGGTGGTCTACAGTGTCAACGGCACAACAGAGTCCAGCAGAACCAGGACTGTGTTCTGTCCTGAGCTCCAGCAGAACCAGGACTGTGTTCTGTCCTGAGCTCCAGCAGAACCAGGCCTGTGGACTGCGATGGGCCAGGAAGATCAGCAATGTCTTGCAGAGCAAGTGAGGACCAGGCACTGGAATCAAAGGGCAAACAGCTGATCTAATGGAGGCAGCCTTATTTACAAAAAAGAGCAAAAACTCACTGGACTTTTGACTCCGTCTTCCTGATTTGTTTCCGAAACAAAACCTTCAGATTTTTCTTTCCTGCAGTTATAAGGACAGTAAAGTATTCAGTCCTGGCGTCCTTCAGCATGTCTTGATGGGAGGGTATCGATCCTGTCAGAATACCACAGCAGAATGTAAAAGCTTCAAATGTGTAAACACCTTTGACTTCTTGATGCGGCTTCACATGCCTCTGAAAGAGTATATTTTATAACACTTAGCTAATAAATCTGAGCAGTGTGTCTGAAGCAGTAATGCTCCCCATTTATGTTGGTGTTAATCTTTCAAATAGAATAAGCAACAATAACACAAGTAGCTACAGAGTTGAGGCGGAATATCCTCCCCACAACACCGCAGAACGTACAGCCGTAGTCCCTAAACAACCAGGAGACAGAGGCTCCAGCAGCGTCTCCCAGTGACCGCCAGCTGCTCTCCGAAATGTGAGAGCAGCTCAGGAGGCCGAGCAGAGCCAACACGAGCAGGACAAGATGCACCAGCACAGCAAAGTGTTTTATATACACACATGCACAACCAAATGCACAACATGCTGGCCGGACAAAACGTTAATATGCATCCTATCAAGTCAAATCAAAACCAACATGGACAGAAGGGAAACGCACCAGCGAGTCTGCCCAGGACGGGTTAATCCAGCTCAGCTGCTGATCACGGTTCTGACCTGGCGTCTGGCTTTTCTGCTGAAACAGACTCCGTCGTGGCCCCGTCCTGTGATATGAAGCTGTGTGTGGATGAGTCCAAACCGGACACCATCAGTGCCGCGGAGCTGAATGCAGCCTGGTGAAATATTCACACGCTGGCTCTCGGTCCTTCGCCAGCTTGGGCCTCGCTTGACGTCCGAAAGCGGCTCTTTCTGCCGACTGAATTCCTTCTTTACCAAGGAACCTTGCCATCTGGAACTCCACAGTCCTGATGCTGTTGTTCCGTCATCTGGACTCTAGATCTTCACATTTCTTCTTGAGTTTAGTCGCATTAGCACTGCAGGAGCCAAATATGGGAAAATGGGTTCATATGGCCACAAGAGGGCACTGTGGTTGTATGAGAGGAGCTCACCTGTCTAAGGGCGGATGGGATCCCTGAAGGGCAAACAAGTGTTTGAATGTTGTGAAGCTACACTGTGGTGAAACGGCCACGAAGCCGTGACGCCGCCGTCTCCGACGCCGGGCCTGTCAGGCTCTGCCAACGGCGCCGTGTTTGAACGCATTCTGCCCCACTGAGGGATCATTCCACTGCCTTGCCACTGGGCTCAATGAATCTCTGCTTGCTGCGAGATGTTCGCCATCTTCGAAACCGTTCACAGCCATCAGAGTCACCAGGTAGCAGAAAGGGAGCAGGCCGGCTCGGGCCAGCATGCCCTCAGCAGGGTGAGGCAGCCTTCACGGGGGCGATGCCGTTGCTGCTCCCGGAGATTCCATTTCCTCTCAGTGTAGCCATGCTAGCATCAGCAGCCTCTTCCTGCTCCAGCTGTGTCTTCAGAGTCGCAGGTTGAGCTGGACAGTAAGTAAGAGTTCCTTCATTAGGACGTCAGCCATATCTTTCCTCAGCAAGTCAGCAGCTGGAGCTGGAGAGCGCAGGTGTCACTGTCGGCTGGCGTTGAGGTGAGCGCAGCGGGGCAGGTGACTCACCTGGACATCCGGCCACGCTGTGCAGCCGTGAGTCTTTCCAGCCTTTCCACGGCAGTAGAATGTTGTATTTCCTGACAGAGAGTAGAGTGGTTTCAGATCAGGCTGAACTTTACAATAAAACAGAGGTGAAATGCAGTTTGATGGAAAACAGCAGGAGACCTGAACTCACATCCTGCTGCACTGAAAGCCAGCAGCGCCCTGACTCATTACCTGCTTAACTTTTGAAAAGTAAAACCTGGAAATCATATAGCTTCAGTCTTATGACAGTCATTCCAGATCCAGATGTGATTTACTTTTTTGAAGATTCAGACTTATTTTTTTTTAATAAAAGAAGGTCAGCAATATATCCAGGCGTATTTGGCGCTGCTCCTGAGTAATAATACCTGCGATTGCCCTTGGGCAGACTCAGACTGCAGCGGTGGACAGTTTTTTTTAGTCTGGCCACGTCATGAGCCCATCAGCGCAGCAGTGGAGATGCTCATGTTACCTGGAGACGCTGGTGTCTGGAGCCAGCCGGCTGCTCCGTCCTCCTGCTCTCCATGAAGCCGTAAATCACCCGGTGGAGCCGCCGCCGTGTCCGAGCCTCCTCCTGCATCGACTGGACACAAGTCCAGTTTTTCAGGCTGTAGAAGCAGCTGAAGTCCTGACTGAACCAGGTCCAGGCTGCTCAGTGGGATTAAAGCCCAGAGAGACTGTGAGCCTGTCAGTCACGATGCAGGGCATAGAGGATGCAGGCTAGCCACCATGAATGATGCTAATAACTTCCAAGTGGCCTGAGAAGAAGAGAGAGCAAGCTTCCTCCACTTCCACTGTTGGTTCAGGCTCGATACAGTCGACTGATTTCATCAAATCTCGTATCATCATTATTTCAACCTGACTCTGATGTTTTGAGTAATCAGGACCGTGTTTTGCTGTGGTGAATGAAGACTGATGCCCAAAATGAGTTAAACCCAGTGTGATGCTGTTTTAACAGAAAATATTCATTGGATTATAGAGGGGATTTGTTATCAATTTGTTGTATTTTAATTACATCTCAGTATTTTGTATAAGATAATACACTTCAATACAAAGCAACGTTTTCTGATTAAAACTGATTTTAAAGGGCAACTCTGGTTTTTTGACACCTGGACCTTATTTCTAGGTGTGTCATGCTCATATACTCTCTCAGACAAACATGGTGCAGCTCGGAGTCCTTCAGAAGTTATTTAGATCCAACCGATTTAGCCGCACTTAGCGGGGGCCACGGCAATGGCGCTTCAGCGCGGGACATAATCTCTGCAAAATCACTCATTTCGGCTATATTTCTTCATCCATCGCCAGTGTTTTCATAAAGTCAGCTCGTCCACCGTCTTCAAGGGGGTTCGGCTGACAATTTTTGCTAACTTAGCCACAATTAGCTCGGATGGGAGCGTTGCGGAGCTCCTCTCCCCAGCAGAGAGGCACTTTGGCTCGGCCTCGGCTGTCGCGGCGCCCGGGCGTCTGACTTCCAGGGGCCGATTGGGTAAACGGCCCGGAGCTGCTCCACGGAGGCTCCAGAGGTCCCTAAGGCCGGCGGAGGCGCACCGCACGCGGGCCTCGGTGCACGCGCATGGCCGCCGCGTTCCTCCTGGAGCCCTCTCCTCACCGAGAAGTGAGGCACCCAGGCGCCGTGACAGCCTCCAGTCCTCCCCCTCCTCTGTTCGCCGGGTTCATGTCAGGTACAATGACTTCACGCGACAACACTCCGGCCTCACCAAAAAGGATTTGAAGGAGCTTTTCAGTTTTTCTGGAAAGCTGCGGGAAGACGGTCTTCATCAGCGGGTCGCTCCCGACTCTCTTTATTGGTGCTGGGTTCTTCTCCAGGCTCCTCAGCTTGATCCCCTGCTCCAGCAGTCCTGCTCAGCTCACAACCTTCGCTTCATCGACAACTTCAGCCTCTTCTGGAACCGCCCTGCTGTCTACCTACGCTGGCAACTCCATGTTCTCAGGTAACATCCAGCAGGCAGTCCAAACATCCCCAGCTATCAATCCATTTGACTGACTGCCCATAAGCCCCGCCCCCTCATCACACACCACACACACTCCTCTCTCTTCTTCTGTTCAGTGAAACATTGAAGAAAAACGACACAATCTGTGTTTTCATCTTCAGCAGACAACAGGTTCACATAAGGAGAGGAGTTAATCTGAGAGACTTACTCAAAACTCAAACTAAATCTACAGGAGAACAAAAACCCAAGTAGTCAAATATGGACTGTTAAATATCTGATCCCTCTCCTCCAAATCTTTACTTTTTAGTGATTATCAAGTGATCATAATTTAGATTTATTAAACCTCAATTAAACCTGGTTAAAGAAGAACATCTCTGTTTGAAGGTGCTGTAGGCAGGATTACCTTCGCAAGATGTCGATTTGACCCATCAAAGATGGCGATTTGAAACCCGGAGTCGTGCCGACCTCGGGGTGCCGAGCGGGGCCGGCAGTGTCACGGCCGCCTGCGCCGGCGGGTTGACTCACCTGTGACCTTTTCACGGCGGGCCTGGGGTCAAAGGCTTTTTTTAAGAATTCCAGTAGAAACAGACGGTGTCCTCCATGGAGTTTTGACGATGTTATGTCCGACGAGGCAGGTCAATATGCGGGCCTGGACTTCCTCATGCGCGTTCACGAGAAGCAGAGCTTTGTCGCACCGCCCCTCGACCAATCAGGATAGAGCCTCAGGGGCTCTTCTGATTGGTCAAAGATACCGGGAGCGGTCAAGAATCCTTTTCAGCTCAGAACAGAGACAGATGGAAACGCTGCGCCCTCACCGTAGCACAATTGTGCTACACTCCTGAAGAATTATCAGTGGATACTCTAACATTTAATCCAAAGAAAACACAGAAAAATTAGCATTGACTAGCAAAATCCTGCCTACAGCACCTTTAAATGAAGCAACATGTTATCTAGCAAATGTATCTGTCTGTCCCATTTTTTCCTCCCTCTGTCCCTTTCGCCAACTGATACAGTAGAAAGTCTCCTCCTCTGAGCCTGGTTCTGCAGGGTTCTCCTCCTCTGAGCCTGGTTCTGCAGGGTTCTGCAGGGTTCTCCTCTGAGCCTGGTTCTGCAGGGTTCTCCTCCTCTGAGCCTGGTTCTGCAGGGTTCTGCAGGGTTCTCCTCCTCTGAGCCTGGTTCTGCAGGGTTCTGCAGGGTTCTCCTCCTCTGAGCCTGGTTCTGCAGGGTTCTCCTCTGAGCCTGGTTCTGCAGGGTTCTCCTCCTCTGAGCCTGGTTCTGCAGGGTTCTGCAGGGTTCTGCTCCTCTGAGCCTGGTTCTGCAGGGTTCTCCTCCTCTGAGCCTGGTTCTGCAGGGTTCTCCTCCTCTGAGCCTGGTTCTGCAGGGTTCTGCAGGGTTCTCCTCCTCTGAGCCTGGTTCTGCAGGGTTCTGCAGGGTTCTCCTCCTCTGAGCCTGGTTCTGCAGGGTTCTCCTCTGAGCCTGGTTCTGCAGGGTTCTCCTCCTCTGAGCCTGGTTCTGCAGGGTTCTCCTCTGAGCCTGGTTCTGCAGGGTTCTCCTCTCTCTCCCTTCCTTCCCTCAGCCTGTTCTTGCTCAGGTGGATCTGTTGGACTTTCTCTGCAGAGGTGTCTGGAAAAGACTGTGTTGTAGTTGGCACTTGATAAATAAAGCTGAATTGAACTGAAATGCTGTCCTAGTTCCTGGTTCCTGGTGTTGTGGCTGCAGGTTCCTGGTGTCCTGGTTCCTTGTCCGTGGTGGGTGTCTGGATTCGTTTGGACTTTGTTTTTTGGTCTGACCTTCAGAGGTCTTGTTGTCTTCCTGGATTTGCTGCCTGATGAAAACAGCAACAGTGCCGTCACAGTCAGTGACGTTCCCAGAGGGCAGGGAACTCCCTGTGGGCCTGATATATTTGGGCTCATTGTTCACAGCTTGGCCCAGATGCAGAGGAACTCTTTATGTACTCTAAATCTACTCGGCAAACAAGAGCTAATCCAGGACAACCATGTGCGCCTGTCTGTCCATGTGGACGAGTCTCTGGACTCGTTCAAAAAGGGCTTGAAGACTTTTATTCAGGGAAGCTTTTAGCTGAATATTTCACTGGATAAATCTATGATATATAAAACGATATGTATGCCTTTTACAACATTCCATACAGCAGGTTATGGCCTTTTATCTGTGAAAAGCACTTCATGAATTAACTTTTCTTGCTTGCAGATAGAAGCTGTTGAAATCAGACCACAGGCTTAGTGGTCTCAACACACTGAAACACCTGCTGGCATTAACACTAGGGCTGGGTACCGTTTAACGGTACCTCAGTGGTACTGACCGAAAAACTTGGATATATACCGGTACCGAACAGACATGCGTACGGGTATCACTTTCGGTTCTTAAAGTGGCTGCGTGGTCAATAAACATGCGCGGAAACGATGGTTCAGTTCTTCTCTTTTACTGAATAAACGGTGCATCACATCGTTGAACATGTGACCACGTCTTACCGCTCACACTCTTTCTAACAACATGCAGAGAGCCTGCAGCCTGCAGCCCTTCTTCTTCTGTGGTGTCTGTGTCAAATAAGGTTGAACATGCAAACAGCACACCTAGTGGCAGGAAGTGTAAATGCAGTCATGTCGTCTGTGCGCCGTGAAGGCAGGAACCGAAAACAGTACCGTTCAGGAACCGGTACCGTATGTGAGGTATCGAAAAAGTAGTTGTACCCGAAAAATATACAACGGTACCCAGCCCTAATCAACATTAGTGAAAGTGTTTTCCATGGACGGCTGGCTCGTGCTGGTCTGAACATGTGACATTTCATAACTTGAAGCGGTTATGATCATAGCTCCAAATGTCCACAGCTGATCCCTGTGTGGACTCCTGGACTGACTCTGTTGTTGAGGTCGAGCATTCATCTACTGAAGTCGTATCGGATGCATTTGTGGAGAAACTCAGGTTGTTGTTAAGAAAATGTTTGTTTATTGTTTGTCTGCCTGTAATAGGAAACTGCCCTAAAGCATCATGGGAGGAGTGGCCCTGGATGTTGGTGGAGAGGGGGTGAAAGCCCCAGACGGAGGGTGGGGCTGGGCGGTGCTGGCCGGCTGCTTCGTCATCACCGGCTTCTCCTACGCCTTCCCCAAGGCGGTGAGCGTCTTCTTCAAGGAGCTGATCAGGGAGTTCGGAGTGGGCTACAGCGACACGGCCTGGATCTCCTCCATCCTGCTGGCCATGCTGTACGGCTCCGGTAAGCTGCACTCTCTCCACACTGTGCCTCCATTTCTGCTCTTTATTGAAGTCCACATAAATGATTCGTCTTGTATGCCACTGTCATTCTATTAATTTGATATTTTTATTACTTTTCCCTTATCAAAATGTATGGTTCCAAAGCCAGTGAGGTGCATTGCCTCCTACTCAGGCATTGCACAGAGTGAGGTCTGGGATACCAACAGGCCCCAGCTGGTGGCCACACAGATACCTGCACCTTCTCCAAGGACAGGAACTCATTTGACTGATGTCTCAGTCTGCTTCTGGTCCAGTTCTGACCTTTGACAGTACGATCTGGACAGTAAGATGGACTCTGACCTGCTGGCGGAGCCCTCGCTGCACGGGGCATTGCCTCTGCCGTGGAAATTGTTTTGTTCTTGAAATTAAGAATTTCTGAGAAATCAACAAGTTTCTGAAAGTGTTGATTTAAGACTCTTTAAAGTGCCTTGCAGGGAAATGCTAAGTCTTCTCCCCAGTTGGGCTTCAGACCAGATACTTAAACGACCAGCTGATAACAACGGCGCCATCTAGTCTGACCAAAGCAGAACACACACTCCTGCAAGGACGGAGGGGAGAATGAGGGAACCAGAGAGAGAGAGGGATAATGATACAGCTGGAAATGAAACATTAGAATAAAATGCAATGTGTATAGGAAAATCCTATTTTCCTCAACGAGCAGAGGCTGGACTCCACCAGATTCAGGGTGCTGCAGAGCATGATGGGTACAGGATGCAGTTACCCTGGACCGCCCCTCTGCCTCGGCGGCCAGTAGCCGGTAGTCCTCCCCGGTTCTGGAGTCTCTGCCAGTCTGATGGCTGCCGGCAAGCTATGACCGAGTGCGAGCGCCTCACCTCACCGCATCTCGTCACTGTGCTTTCGTAGGGTCATTGGTGGATATCCACCTGTCAGCAGGGGTGATTAACAGACAGACAACAGTCCAAAAGATGGCGGTTCATTTCTAACAGAAAATACTCCCAAAAGAAAACCAGCCACCCGTTCCTCGAGCACTGCTCATAACAGATTTAACAGAAAACTGAAGAACTGTAACGACCGGGTAGGTCCCTACGTGTTTCACCCAGCAGGGGTGAATAAAGGTTTTTCCTGTGCGTCATTTTAATAAGCCAAACTGGGATCATGGTGGTTATGTAATCTGTGCTCACGCTTTGTGTCAGGGGAAAATTGGATAAAGTCATTCTCTGGACATTTGTACCCGGTGCAGTATCCTATATCAGGGGAGAGAGGGGAGTGACGTCTCACGCCGTCCTGAGGAGCTCACCTGCCGACGGAGCGAAGCCGGGGAGTGTTTGCCAGAGAATCTGCGCCAAAGGGAATAGAACTTTGTGGGATTGCAGCCACTGGATTATACAGTTATTCTTCTACAGAGCTACCGGGCTGGAGAGGAGACACGGAGACCAGAGGACTGGGGTTTGATCGGGCCGGGAGCAATCGCCTGCCAGCGGCCCACTCAGCCGGTCTCCTGTGGGGACATGCGCCTCGTACTTTGGAAAACTTTGTGGGGAAAAACTCGGACAGTGGGGAGCATTTTACATTTGTTGTCTTGCTTACTGCATTGTGCAGCGTTTTCTTGTCACGGTGCGAGGTGGAAGCACCCACGCCCAGGCAGCCAGGTGATCCAAAAACAACTTTATTGCAGAACATGTGGATCACAGGGACGAGCAGGGTAGAGCTGGTGCAGGCAAGGAACTGACCCACAAGGAGCCGACCAGGCACACCAGGAGAGCCAGACCTGAACGGGGGAGGACACAGGTGCCACACATTAGGGCGGTAAGGAGGCAGAAGAACATGAGGGCAGGTGACTTGACAAGAGAACATGAGGGCAGACAAACACAAAACAGGGCCAGAGCGCCCCCACATGGCCGCAGGGGCACAGGGCACGACGTGTCTGCTGCTCTGTAACAGCTGGCCTTTCACTTCCAAAGTGATATTGCCACTTCGCTTAAAGAGGTCAAGGGCGGATAGACACCTATCAGCAGGGGTGATTGACAGGCAGATCAGAAATAAGATTGTGACAAAACACGGTATTTCTTCTAATATGAACCCACCAACAGAAAACAAGCAACTCCACACTCGAGAGCTCCTTATAAACTTAACAGAAAACGATTCCAAGGAATGAGATCTTCACCTGGTGGGGAATCCCCAAGTACCTGGTGTCGTATCGTGGACCCCAGTTTACAAGTCACCTATGGCACAGGTGTGCGAGACCTGGAGTGTGACAGAGCGACTCTGTAGAACACCTCTACAGAGCGACATCATCTTGTCATACGTCATCAGAGAAGGCCTCCACGGAGCGTGTAACGGCATGTAACGGCATCAGCAGCTCCAGCGTTACTGTCCATATGAAGCAGATGCTTATCAGGGTCTGCACCTCCTGCTGCTTCTCATCTTCATTGAGGACAGACCAGAGGGACTCAGTGCTACTCCATGTCCTAACACAAGTGTGTGTGTGTGTGTGTGTAATGCATTGGTTTTATATAGCGCTTTTCTGGACACTCAAAGATGCTTTACATTGCATTCTTCATTCTCTCCATACTGGGTGGTGGTAAGCTGCTGCTGTAGCCACAGCTGCCCTGGGGCAGACTGACGGAAGCGAGGCTGCCAGTCTGCACCAACGGCCCCTCCCACCACCAACCATTCACTCTCACAACTTTCATACTAGGCAAAGTGTCTTGCCCAAGGACACAACGAGTTTTATGCCTGCGGGAGCGGGGATCAAACCGCTAACCTTCCGGTTATAAGACGACCTGCTCTACCAACTGAGCTACTGTCGCCCCGCAATTACTATTGCAACAACACATCATCAGCAGGGTAAAACTAACCTGTCTCACGACGGTCTAATCCCAGCTCGCGTTCCCTGTTAGTGGAGAACAATCCGACGCTTGGTGGATTCTGCTACACAATGACAGGAAGAGCCGACATCCAAGGATCAAAAAGCGACGTCGCTATGAACGCTGGGCCGCCACAAGCCGGTTCTCCCTGTGGGAACTTTTCTGACACCTCCTGTTTAAAACCCAAAAAGTCAGAAGGATGGTGAGGCCCCGCTTCCACGGTCTGTACAGTACTCATACTGAAAATCAAGGTCAAGCCAGCTTTTGCCCTTCTGCTCTACTGGAGGTTTCTGTCCTCCCTGAGCTCGCTTTAGGACACCTGCGTTACCGTTTGACAGGTGTACCGCCCCAGTCAAACTCCCCACCCCCCACTGTCCCGGAGCACGTGTGTGTGTGTGTGTGTGTGTGTGTGTGTGTGTGTGTGTGTGTGTGTGTGTGTGTGTGTGTGTGCTTGTACAGCTATAGTTGTGAGGACCTTTTGTGAGGACACTGGGTTTTTAACCTTACAAGTGAGGACATTTTTACCGGTCCTCACTTTTCGACAGACCTTTTTTGGCCTTTTTGAGGGTTCAGACTTGATTTTTGGTTTTGGGTTACAATTGGGTTTATGTTAGGTTCAGGGTATGGGTTAGGGTTAGGATTTAACTTTTGATGGTTAGGTTAGGGGAATTTTCTTGATGATACCCAGCTCGATGATGATGGGGTGTCAAAGGCAATGCCCTGGCCGGCGCGGATTACAGTCAGGTCGGCACCAATCCAAGTCGGCCCTGGCCAACTCGGCACCGCCTCCAGGATACAGTCAAGTCGGCATCAAAGCCAAGTCGGCCTCAGAGAGAGAGGGAGAAGTGTTTCTGTTGGTTCGTTTTCTGTTGGCTTCTCCTGGTTTTGCGTTTGGTGGCCCCAGGGTCTTCTTCCGGTTGCTTCTGGTAGTGGAGGTCTTGTCTTCTGGCTCCCTCTGTGGGTCGTCTTCGTTCCTGTCATTTCTTACCATTGCGGTCCCTCTGGTGGTCCCTGTCGGTGCTGCAGAATCCCCCGTTGGTCCTTCTCATGTTGTGGTGGCTGGTTGTTTTGTTTTTCTTCTGTCCGGGCTTTTACTCTACTGGAGGGAGAGGGCGAGTGTTGAAGAGAGAGAGAGAGGGGAGAGAGAGAGGGAGAGAGAGAGAGAGAGAGAGAGAGAGAGAGAGAGAGAGAGAGAGGGAGAGAGAAAAAGAGAGAAAGAGAGTAGTGGAGTTCTGGGTTAGGGTTAGGGGCTAGGAAATGCATTATGTCAATGAGTGTCCTCACAGCTATAGCTGCACAAATGTGTGTGTGTGTGTGTGTGTGTGTGTGTGTGTGTGTGTGTGTGTGTGTGTGTCTGTGTGTCTGTGTGTCTGTGTGTGTGTGTGTCTGTGTCTGTGTCTGTGTCTGTGTCTGTGTGTATGTGTGTGACATGATACGATAGAGTTTGAGACTGAATATCATTTTTGCGTCCTCAGTGTTGTCCTCAGATGGAGTGTGTTCCGTCCCACTGATACAGCAGAGGGGAAGTGCCCTGACCTCTGACCTGTCTGATTGGCCCTGCAGGTCCTCTGTGCAGCGTGCTGGTGAATCGCTTCGGCTGCCGTCCGGTCATGATGGTGGGTGGCCTGTTTGCCTCCCTGGGAATGATCCTGGCCTCCTTCGCCACCAGCGTCCTCCATATCTACCTCACCACCGGGGTCATTACAGGTCACCACGTTTTCTCCTCCACTTCGATGAAAGGCTTTGGTCTGAGTGAACACACACACACCTGGTCACACCCACCGGGCATGACGCTCACATTCTACTCTACTCCTGTCAGTGTATGTTTATCAGATCAAGGCTTCGGTGACTCAGACTGTAGTTCATCAAACACAGATGCTGGAAATGGGACTGATCGAATGTCATCACATTTAAAGCTCGTGTCCGGAGTTTTGAAAGAGAGAGGGTTTTTTAATCCACCGTCTCAGGCTCCGCCCTCCCTCTGCTTTCATGAGCGACCAAGCCACGCCCCTTTAATTGTGCACACTATTATCTGTGGGGTGAAAATGAGAGCCTCTGAGTCCTGCAGCATCCTCCATGTTGAGCTGTTTACGGTGGATGTTCAGCAGACAGTGGATATATCTGCTGCAGAGCTAACTCTCCTCTGCTGGGCGAGCGGCCGTGCTCTCTGGCTGCTCCACACTTTGATTGACAACACGAGAATGAGGAAGCTCGAAGTCTATTGGCTGACGCTGACCGGCGCTTTTTCGGATAACATGGGGGTCTATGAGACGAAGGCGGAGCTCATAAATACATTTTTATATTGCTTTATGCTAATATTATATTGTAGTATCGAACCAGACTGACACATTTAAGCTCTGTTGAAAAATGATTCATACGTTGGAAACGAAGGGAAACTCCGGACACCAGCTTTAAGTTTGGCTGTTAAAGATGCACTGCCCTGCTTTAGCAGGCCTTCCTGATTTGAAGACAGGTGAGTCGGTTCTTCAAGCCGTCTGCTGACTTAGTGCACATCAGCCCTCATGCTGATTTGAAGCAGCCCATGTCTTCCTAGCACCGAGTAACGAAGTACAGCCAGCACGTTCATGAAATACTCTGAGGTCTGAGTGAGACGCGATAACAGCAGTAAAGTTACAGTAAATACCTCGTACCATAACCCGGGAACCTCCATAACAATCCTCTGGTTGAGGTTTTACCTCCTTCATGTCAGACTGAGCTGTTTGAGTGGTCTGTCCTACAGGTTGTCACTGTGAAGAGAGAAGGGTTGAACAGAGTCAATATAACACGCTGAGACTGCTTCCAGTGACGTTGCTCTGTCAGTGGAAACGGACGCTGTTTGTGCTGGGTGGATTTGGATGAGTTGTTTATTCAGTTAATTGAGTATAATCTGATAAATCTGAGGTTGTAAGATGAAGAAATGGTTCCCTGGTTCCCTGTGCTGCAGGTCTGGGCCTGGCGCTGAACTTCCAGCCGTCTCTAATAATGCTGAACCGGTACTTCAGTGAGAAGCGTCCCCTGGCTAACGGCCTGTCGGCGGCCGGCAGCCCCGTGGCCCTGTGCTGCCTGTCCCCTCTGGGCCAGCTCCTGCAGTACCAGTACGGGTGGAGGGGGGGCTTCCTCATCTTGGGGGGTCTTCTGCTCAACTGCTGTGTGTGTGCAGCCCTCATGAAGCCTCTGGCGGCACCCAGGTCCCCCAACCCCAAACCCCAGGAGGACCAGAAGAGGCCCAAAGCCAAACTGTTGGACTTCTCGGTGTTCAGAGACTGTGGCTTCCTCATCTACACGGTGGCGGCGTCCATCATGGTCCTGGGTCTTTTCGTGCCGCCAGTGTTCGTGGTGAGTTACGCCAAAGAGCTGGGAAACGAGGACACCAAGTCCGCTCTGCTGCTCACCATCCTGGGCTTCATCGACATCTTCGCCCGCCCTCTGTGCGGCGTGATCGCCGGGCTGCAGTGGGTCCGCCCCCGCTGCGTCTACCTCTTCAGCTTCGCCATGATCTTCAACGGGACCACTGACCTGATCGGCTCACAGGTACCCAAACACCGGCGCCACCCAGGAGTAGCTGCCCAGCGGACATCTTCACAGATTCTCCTGTTTTCCAGGCGAACGACTACTCCAGCCTGGTGGTCTTCTGCATCTTCTTCGGCATCTCATACGGCATGGTGGGCGCTCTGCAGTTCGAGGTCCTGATGGCCATAGTCGGTACCGAGAAGTTCTCCAGTGCCATCGGACTGGTCCTGCTCATGGAAGCCATCGCTGTGCTGGTGGGACCGCCTGGTGCAGGTAGTACTCAGGGGATGGAGGGATGGAGGGATGGAGGGATGGAGGGATGGAGGACGAATAGATAGATGGATGATGAGTCTATCCTTGTGTGCTCCTCTCACTCTTCTCCTCTGTCATCTCTCCTTTCTTCTCAGGCCGCCTGCTGGACGCCACCAAGAACTACATGTTTGTGTTCCTGCTGGCGGGAGTGGAGGTGGTTCTGTCTGCTGTGGTTCTCGCCACCTGCAACTTCCTGTGCATCAAGAAGGATCCTGCAGACAAGCTGGAGAGCATCGCCGTGACGGACGACACCAAGGTGGAGGCTGGCAGCAGGTCCGAGGAGCTGAATACTGACCGCGAGCAGGGGGAGGAGCCAGGGGAAGTCCAGGACCTGGACCAGGACCAGGACCAGGACCAGGACCAAGACACGGCGAAGCCTCAGAGTTTGACCGTGGACTCACAGGATGTGGAAAGATTCCTGAAAGAACCACAGCAGAGCGACGACATGGCCAACAGTCCAGAAACCAGCCTGTGAACTCATTAGCTCAGCTCCGACGTCTCCTGCGCTTGTCCTCTGGTCCTCTGTGAAACCTACGTCCTGCTGTCCCTCACACTCTCTAAGTGTCACTGCCATATAAATCACAAATAGCAATATTTGTGTGCTAAAGACGGCGTGCTGAAGACAGTGTAGAGCTAGCTAGCTAGCTAAGCACTGCCTCGTAGCAGCCAAACTGGTCTGTCAGCTGAAAACCGGCCCGATGGTCCTGAACCCTCTAACGAAGCCTTATGTCTGTATTCCAGGACTGCTTCAGTCCCATTACAGCCTGCACTTCATCAAACTCTACCTGAAAATAGATCTGGGATGTATTTTGCCAGTGTGAGCCACCCCTTCACAGTAGAGGTGTCATAGTGTCTCTGGGCCGTCCTGGCAGTCGTCTCACACACGGTGGGACTGAAAGCAGAGACGTTTCAGAGCGTTCTCACACAGACGGCTCAGTCCCCCTCCACACTTTAAACTGTTGATTGTATTACCTGTTTGGACCTTTGATTAGATGTGTTATTACTTTTACTTTGAAAGAACAAGAGGCGTCCTGCTGTGTGTCCCGAGGACTGTGAGCTACTCAGACGTCAGTGGACGTGTCCCCGGCGGTCCAGGTCCGCCGGTCAGTGTTAAAGCGCTGCTAACAGCTGCTTCCTGCTTGCAGTGTTGGTGTCCTGCTGCTTTGAGGGTGTTGTTGCTGGTTGTTGCTGGTTGTTGCTGGTTGTTGCTGTTGCTTGTTGATTAGAGCCAGAGGCTACGTGTTGCTGCCGTCCCCTGTGTGTCTCTCGACCAGCAGAAGCTGTGATCCCTGGGCATTATGAAGACGTGGACTCCCTCGGTGCATGGAAACACAGCTTGTCTCTGCTCTCTCAGGCTTTTGTCACATTGTGAATTCTGACTTCATGGCGACGCTGCATTTGTCCGATCGGTGTGTGGTTTGTCCGTTTTGATGGGGTGTATTTGTGCTGATAGTGCGCTGAGAGTTACACAGGAAGTCAAGGGGACCCCAGCTGTACCCATGAGCATTGCCTACATGTTTGATATTGTCTGTTCTGTCTGTCAGTATTTCTGTAAAACAGATTAATAAAAGAAATTATTGTTTCATAAGATGGCTTATTGTTGTAGTGATGTGATGACTGCCGTTGCATGTTGGGATATGACAGGAATTACATGAAAAGATCAAGTTGTGGTTTCACCATCTTAAGAACCCAATCCTCTCGAGAGGTTCCGCCTGCAGCAGGAGATCTGAGCAGGTTCACAGGCTGATGAAGACTCACCAGGCGGCGAGGCACATGTCCAGATGGAAGCAGAGTCTCCAGACGGCCTCGTTCACCGTGTGGATCTGCTGCCAGAGGAAACCCTCCGACTCCGACCAGCAGCTCTGTCACGCAGCATCTCTCACTCTGTCTTCTCTTTGCTGCAGTTTTCATCTGGATGCTGGAAGGACCTAACCTTGCCGGAAAGCTGAATTCTCGCGGTATTTGTTCACACACCAGGAGAATCCATCTTGCACCGCTCGGGCTCATGCGCTCGGGCTCGGATTTTTTTCGGTTGGACCAATCAAGCGTCGTTTAGGGCGGGACGTGAAGCTTTGACGAAAGCAGGAAGCAACGGACTGCTAATGATATTAGCATGGCTAAAAACAGCAATTAAATCTGTTTTGGATGAATCCTCTATTGTGTCTTTGAAAAACGATCAGCAAGAGTTTTTTTCTTTGCAGTGATTGGCTGAAACCAAACATGGTCAGGCGGGCGCACTGTGTCCTTCCATCCAATGAACGCAAAGAGTCTGCAGCAAGTCCCTCCTTCCCCGAACGGATTCGCCGGGTGAAATCCCAGATTGACGTGTGAGGCAATTCGTTGCTGCTCATGAATATGGCTTTTGCCAGGTTAGGAAAGACCTTTAAAAGAATGTCTGCTCCCAGACACAGAAGAGTGAATCAGATCCTCAACCTGAGACACCAAAACCAATCAGCTGACTCTTCAAATGTTGAAAATATTTATATTTATCATCATCTTTGGTGAGAGGAGCAGCTGAGGAGGCTCAGCACCTCTTTAGGACGCCTCCTGGACGCCTCCCTGAGGAGGAGTTCTGGGCATGTCTTACCGGCAGGAGACCCCGGGGAAGACTGAGGACACATTGGAGGGACTATGTCTCTCTGGCCTGGGAACGCCTTGGGATCCTCCAGGAAGAGCTGGAGGAAGAGCCTGGGGACAGGAAGTCTGAGCATTTCTGCTGAGACTTCTGCCCCCAAGACCTGGCCTTGGATAAGCGGTGGAAGATGGATGGATGGATGGATGGATGGATGCCTGGATGGATGGATGGATGAATGGATCATCTTTGGTCCTGAGCTCACAAAGTGACTGACAATGAGCAGTGTGAGACTCTGGAGGAGGAAGCAGGACAGAAGAGGCAGACGTTCACAGCCTCTCCACACTCAGGACTTCATTTCATCGAGCACCAAATGTTCTCTCTGTCATTCACTGCCATCTGCTCATCTGGTCCCATTTCTGTCACATTTTATAGACGATGAAATAAACATGATGTCAATGAACAAATGCTCTTTTAACAAAGACAGTAAAGTGTGACAGAGGAGAGGAAATCCTTTCACCAACATTCATGTTAAAATGTACCACATTTGGAGAACAATTTGTTCTATAATTTCTGCTGTCTGATGTTGTAGGTTGACCAATATCACACACACAAGAGGTTTTGAAGACTGGCTGAAAAATATCAACGGAACATGGAAATAGAGGCCTGAGTAATCCTTTCAAAACATTTCTTGTAATTTTTGGAATCAGATGAGGGTTTTTCTCACTTGTAGTGGACTGCAGGGTGCTGTAGTGGCCCTTGACTCATTTCAACATGGCTTTGGATCCAAGTGTGTGTGTGTGTGTGTGTGTGTGTGTGTGTGTGTGTGTGTGTGTGTGTGTGTGTGTGTGTGTGTGTGTGTGTGAGAGAGAGAGAGAGAGAGAGAGAGAGAAAGAGAGAGAGAGAAAAAGAGAGAGAGAGAGAGAGAGAGAGAGGAGAGAGAGAGAGAGAGAGAGACAGAGAGAGAGAGAGAACTTTGAACAATGAAAACGTTTCATGGATTTATTTATTTATGCATTTGATAATACGCCAGTCTGCATGTCTGCCTGTTAAAGAACATAATACAGAGTATTTCAGGATGAAATCAGGCATTTTTAACGTGTGAATATTCGGGGAGTTGGACAGATGGACAGACTCCTTCGTCACTGGAGATACAGGTCCTGAGGAGGCGCGTGGAGGACCCATCCAAGATGGCGGCCGTGCTGATACGTCCACCTCTCCTGCAGAGGGCGCGCGAGCGCAGCGCCTGACTGTTCCTGTCGGTGTTTCCGGGACAAAGAAGAGATGCTACAACGTGCGGCGAGCTAGCAGGACTGCAGATTCCCGCTCTTCCAGGTGAATAAACGTCTCCGTCCGTCCACCACACGCGCCGTGCCGGTACCGGAGGGCTCCGTGCGGGGCTCGGAGCACTTTGACCGCCCCGCCGTCGCGTCTGTGTGTAACGTGGTGCTCAGAGCGCGGCTCGCTGCTTCAGTAGCAGGCACGGTCCTCAGTGGGACTGGGCAGCGAGGACCGCTGGTGTTCTCATGCTGGAGCGAGGAGGACCTGCGGTCACGCCGATCCCCAGGAGGCGCGAGGCCAGGTCAGGCAGGGAGGACTGCTGAGTCACTTCTCGGGAAGTTGTGGGATGAGTCTCTGGAAGTTGGTCTGAAGTCGCCCAGACAGAACAGTCGGCAGCCCTCACAGCTGGAGCGTGACCTTTCACCTCTGTCTCAGCGTCTCAGGACAGGCTGTGATCAGCCAGGGGAAGGAATCGTTCTAACCGGAGACTCGTGATCAGGGATGTTCAACCTGCGGCTCCGGGGCCCCATGTGGCTCTCCAGTCCCTCTGTGTGGCTCACGAAGCCTTCACCACGTCGTACGTGCAGACACGTCTAACTTGTTTCTGAATTGTTACATGATTCGTCAGTCATTGTTCAAAAGGGATTCAGAAAAGGTTCAAGTAAAAATGGCAGAACACCAAGAAAATGAGAAAAAAAAATGAGAGAACAGCCTGAGAAACCTGAAATATCTACAATTTCTAACATAAGAAAATTAAATGTGGCAGAAAAAAGCATAGAAAACTATTTAGAAAGAGGTAAAATAGATAAAATGGCTTTCATTTCAGAACTGTCAACAAAAAGGTTGAAAAGATCAAAACTGTTAAAGTCAGGTACAAAGACAGGTTCAGTGTAATAAAACGTTCACTATTCTGAACTGTAGTTAAACTCCACGAATGCATCATAAGATAGAGTTTTTGTTTGTTAAAAAAAACCAAGAATAAAGCTTTCTGAGCTGCTTTCACCTCATTTTAAAAGTTAGAAGTTCTTTATGGCTCCAGAACTGGACTAGAGGGAAAGTCACTGAACTGGTTCTTTTGGTCTTGAAGGTTGCAGAACCCTGGTCATGGTTCTTCCCTGACACAGACTCTTTCCTGTTTGAGAGAGGAGCGCAGACCCGTGCCTTCCACTGTGCTTGTTAGAATCAGCTGGGTGTGCAGTAGTGCCGGTGTGGCCTGTGGTGTCCCACAGCGATGCGCGGATTGCGGTTGCACCCGCGGATAGCCGTGGATGACGTGGCGAAAAACTTAAGATTTTAATTACATTCGGGCGGGTTGCGGTTGAAGCACACTGTAACAAATTTTCCCATTAAATTACAGTAAACTACTGGCAGCTGGAGTTGCCAGCTTTAAACTGTTAAAATGCAGTACACCTACTGTGATCTACAACAACAGTTTATTACCGTAAAATATTACAGTACTGTGCTGTACAGAGATTAAACATTACAGTATTATACTGTCAGTTCTTGGTTGCTATAATTACTGTTATTTTCAGTTCAGTATTCTCCATAAATGACTTATACTGTAAAACTACTGTATGTTAAATACTGCAGAATGTTATCTTTGAAGTGAAAAATAAAACCTCTAAAGTAATATTACTAATAAATGAAAAGAGCTACAAACAGAAATAGCCTATACAAGAGATGGCCTTTCAACATTGACATTTATTAAAGCTGAACATTTTCAGTTCACATCCATAAACTCCACAAGCATCACTACTTGACTGTCTTATGTTTTTTTGGAACTATGATATGGGAGTTGGATAACATTGCATTTATTAAACTGTATTGTCCAACTGGGTCAAAATTGATCGGGTTTGGTTTGACTGCAAAACAGAATACAACTCAATTCAACTGCCCGACACTTTACTGTTTAAATGTTCCTTCTTCCTTCTTCCCTTCACGCAAAGATAACATTTGGGTGAAAGTCACAGCATCAATTGCATAGCAGCTAATTAAACTAGGTAAAAGCGAACTTCATTACACTTTTCAAGACAATAAAACTGAACATTTTAAACAGGTTTTCAACAACTGTAAGTCCAAAAATGAACCTGGGCATCTGAGACAGTTTGGACTGAGCTCTACAACTAAATGAAGCCCCACTCTAAAGACGAATTAAGTCCATTAAATTTTTTAGGAGAGTGGCCACATGTGGATTCAGCGTTGTTGCCTTCTTGTGGACCAACTTCCCCGTCCTCTGACACCACCTTTCCCTGGCTGGTCTTTCCCTCCCCTTTCGGGATTGATCCCAATGAGGCGCCTAAAATGAAAGAGTAGAGAAAATATATAAGATGTTAGGTGTGGAAACTAAAAACCGTTTAATGTGGATCCCTATCACATTAATTTCAAAAGAAGTAAGATGTATTTGTATGATGATCACCTCTGTCTCAAAATTATGAGAAGATGATTTTTTTTTTTTTTTTAAATTTCCATGAGGCTTTGCTTTGACCATCAAAGCACACACACTGAGCAGTATCTCTCGTTCCAGCTTGTTGGGGTGTTTCCATGGCGGCCGGTCTCTTGTAGATCCCGTACCGCTGCTGTACACCAGCTTGTCTGACTCCGCCTCCACCCAGCAGTAGGTTCCATTTTGAAAAGCTGCCACACTGCGCCCCAGCTCCGTTGTCAGCTGCATTCGCGTCTCCGAGTCACCCCGAACGCAACACTGGCTGTGGCAGCTTCTGGAAGCTCCGGAGGGGCAAAAACCCTTCTCCTCCTTAGCAGTCAAGATGCAGGGCAGCAGTGAACCCGCAGAACAAACCTGTGCTGCAGGTGCGTCTCCTCAACAAGCAGCTTTACACTAATTTATTGGATTAGATTTATTTATCGGATCGATAAAAATGACATAATTTTTCATTCATTTCTTCATTCATTTTTTCATTATTTGGCGCCACTCTGACATCTCTACGACAAGTGGTCTCGGACAAGATAATTTTTCGTGAGGAGTCATTTTTTGCCAAATTTTACTCTGAAAGGGAAGTACCGGACTTCCTGTTGGATTTAGGTAAAAAATATCAGATCATTATTTTTAGATCTCGAGGAGACAAACGCGTGAGCGTTGGTTTGATCTTTCTCACGACATTCCTAATGGTTTCTCCGGCTATTTTACTGTTTCTAGGTGGCGCTAGAGAACCGATTGGGTTAGGGATTAATTTTTCACTTTATAAAATTTTCACCAGTCGGGATCTGCCTGCCAAATTTGGTGAGTTTTCGTGCATGTTTAAGGGGTCAAATTTGCCGTCAAACAGGGGGTCACGATAATACTAAGAAACGGACGAAGAACAATAGAGGCCTTGCCCTCAGGCAAGGTGGCCTCGCCTGAGGGCTCGGTCCCTAAAAAAAACTCTCCGACAGTCGACATGGCAGCATTAGCAGCGTTAGCAGCGTTAGCAGCGTTAGCACCGCGGCACCACGCTCCCCCTGGCCAAACTTTTTCTCTGCAGGTAAACACTGATCTGCTGCAGACTGGAGCCACAAAAACGTTGAAATGTTCAACAATCCATGATTCACTGCAGATGCAGCAGGAGCAGCTTCTTCCACAGCCTGGATTCCACCGGGCACACTCTGCTCTGAAGGAAATGATGCAGCAGTGCCACATCGGTCCTTTTCTTGAGGGACAGCTTTAGCTGCCCCACATGTCCCTGATCAAAAATTGCGTCATTTTATACAACGGATCAAAAATCGGCTTTATTAAAAGAAAATACGGCCGATGGCGGATGGAGAAAAATGTCCAAATATCGGCCCGATATTATCGGTCGACCTCTAGTTCAGAGTTGAAACGTCTCCACCATTTCTTTAAACCCGTCGTCGGCAGCCATGCTCTGAGGCCTCTGTCTTTCGCCATCATGCTGAGGATAGCTTGGGTGTAGATGACGGCTTGTTGTGACTACACATGCTGTTGTACAAATGACATCCATGGCACCTCTGCTTCTCTGAGACTGCGTACATGTATGAAAGGAAAATGTCCAAGCTACTTTGTTACATATCTCTAAGCTAGGTATTGTAGTTATTACACATAGTATTCCTCCCCAGACCAGATCAGCAACATCCTAAGTGAATTGTTTACGTTCATGTTTCGTGTTTCTTAGCCCAGACTACTGGTTACCGCATGCGTGGAAAGCTGAAGCTTAGCTAAGCTAAGCTAGCTTACCGAGGCGACTCTGCGTCCGTCTCCAGCAGGCCGACGTGCTTTCTCCGCCCGTGTCTTTCATGGAGGTGGTGCTCCCATGCCAGGCCAAGTCGGCCTTGCAATGTTTGCAAGTGACTGTTTGCTTTGTTGAGCGTGAATCGTGCATCCTTCTGCCGCTGTTGTGAGCAGTAAGTGACGTTCGCGAGTGTGCATGCTCACCTCTCAAAGTAGCGTACAGCAAGCAAGCGGGCTCATCTCCTCCTAAATAAGTGAATGTAAGCTACAATTCATGCACCAAAACACCCACGATTTGTTGCCGACGAATCGATTTGATTGATTAGTTGTTGCAGCCCTAGTGTCCACATAACAAGAGCCGTCTGCCAGCACATAAAAACACTCCATTGTGACGAGCCAGGGCTGCTCGCTGCTGCTGAGCATCTGGCAAAGGGTTTCTGTGTTTTCTGACGATGGTTTATATTTCATAAAGTGGTAGTTCCCGATGTGACAGTATCCTGCAGCGGTCCTGAGGCTCACTGAGGCCCACCGGGCTGCCGGCCCGGATGGAGCATTGTGGGAACACAGTCCTCTTCAGCTAAAGCTAGGTTTACAGCTGCACGACTTTTTGCCACAATGTTGTCGTGGCAAGGCGAGCCAATCTGGAGTCACGAACCGGCAGGCTCCCGCACTGTTCACGACCAATTCACGTACTGTTCATGAATAGTTCATGAATAGTTCACAAATGGCCGCCCGTCAGTGTCACGGACTGGCACGATGCATTCACGCATAGTTTGCGCATAGTTTATGTGCTTCCCGCATCGGCATGACGTGGTTGTGCAATTCAGCTTGGGCTGTTCGTGAACTACTGGTTGCATCCTCCCAGTCGCGATATTTTGTCGTGCCCAAAATTTTGAACATTTCAAAATTCTCGTCCTGACATGGCACGCAGTCTCGACGGGTTTACGCACACTTCACGCCACTTTATGAGTAGTTTGCGACTCGATTCGTGCCAATGCGTGCCGCAGAATCGTTCAAGAGTGAACCTGGCTGAACCCATCTGTTCTGCCCCTCATGGAGAAGACCCGGCCGGCGGAGATGGCCAAGCTTCAAGGCTTCGAGTTCTGGAAGCAGACCCTGAAGGAGGCGCGCTACGTGGTGGCTCCCATGGTGGACCAGAGCGAGCTGGCCTGGCGCCTGCTGAGCCGCCGCCACGGCGCCCAGCTCTGCTACACCCCCATGCTGCACGCCCAGGTCTTCGTCCGCGACGCCAACTACCGCAGGGAGAACCTGTACAACGAGGTGTGCCAGGAGGACCGGCCGCTCATCACTCAGGCAGGTGGAGCCGGACCGTCCTCGGGGCCAGACCGTCCTCCCCAGGCCCCTGGAACCTGGGGGGGGGCCCTGGAGCCTGGGGAGGGGGGGGGCGGCAGACCTTAGTTTATTGATGAGGCCCAGCTTGATTTCCATTCATTCCCTGATCATCCTGATCACTTTCTACATCATCCGCAACACACACACACACACACACACACTGATCTTTCTCATTCTCTCTTCTTCTCATTGGATCCTCGGTTCCTCTCTGATCCTCAGACTTCACCTACAGTTTCAGCTCAGCTCTGCACTGAATTCTCTGTTTACCATCTGAAATTCATGAGCAAGGTCCTCTAGCCCCGCCCACTGAGAGACTTCCTCCAGCCCCGCCCCACCGAGAGAGACTTCCTCTAGCCCTGCCACTGAGAGAGACTTCCTCTAGCCCCGCCCACTGAGAGACTTCCTCTAGCCCCGCCCACTGAGAGACTTCCTCTAGCCCCGCCCACTGAGAGACTTCCTCCAGCCCCGCCCACTGAGAGACTTCCTCTAGCCCCGCCCACTGAGAGACTTCCTCTAGCCCCGCCCACCGAGAGAGACTTCCTCTAGCCCGCCCACTGAGAGAGACTTCCTCTAGCCCTGCCCACTGAGAGAGACTTCCTCTAGCCCCGCCCACTGAGAGAGACTTCCTCTAGCCCCGCCCACTGAGAGACTTCCTCTAGCCCCGCCCACTGAGAGAGACTTCCTCTAGCCCTGCCCACTGAGAGAGACTTCCTCTAGCCCCGCCCACTGAGAGAGACTTCCTCTAGCCCCGCCCACTGAGAGACTTCCTCTAGCCCCGCCCACTGAGAAGACTTCCTCTAGCCCCGCCCCACCGGGAGAGACTTCCTCTAGCCCCGCCCACTGGAGAGACTTCCTCTAGCCCCGCCCACTGAGAGACTTCCTCTAGCCCCGCCCACCGGGAGAGACTTCCTCTAGCCCCGCCCACTGAGAGACTTCCTCTAGCCCCGCCCACCGGGAGAGACTTCCTCTAGCCCCGCCCACTGAGAGACTTCCTCTAGCCCCGCCCACTGAGAGACTTCCTCTAGCCCCGCCCACTGAGAGACTTCCTCTAGCCCCGCCCACTGAGAGACTTCCTCCAGGTTGTAGGCAGTAGGGTATTATTGATGGTCGCTGGCCTCTGTCACTTCCTGGATGGCCTTGGCCTCGTCCCGATAGAAAGCCTGTCAAGTTGCACTGTGCAGTGGAATGTTGCTCAGGTGCAAGCTGTACGGTGGCCGACAGGTGCAAACGCGCTGCAAACACAGAAAACACTTGCAAGAGAAAAAAACACTTGCAAGGAAAAAAAAAGCGCTGCAAGAGAAAAAACCGCTGCAAACACAATAAACACTTGTAAGAGAAAATGCTGCAAATTCAATCCACAACGGAAGTGCTCCAGGTCACTACAAGAAGAAGAAGAAGAAAAAAGTACAGAAGCCCTACAAGGACATGGTCAAATACTTTTTTTAAAATTTCCTCTGCTTTGCCGTGATAACGAGTTAATTCCAGTGGTTTATCGAGAAGTCGACTTATTTTTTTCCACGTTTGTCTCGACCAAACGACAAGACGGTGAACCGGAATCCCAGGCCTTTGACCAGACAGGACGCTCCGCCGCCACGGACCACAGACAGAGGTGAGTTCAGCCTGTTAGTGAGCTTTTTGTTTCTAATAACTTATATGCTGCACGCAAATCAAACAGCTGTCTGTCCAGCATCTGCACAGTGGAACTGAGATATTCAGCCTCCTGATGCAGGACCTGTGTGTTTTTCTAGAGTCTGACCCAGACTGTGTCTGTTCTGGAGCAGCTCAGAGAACTGCAACAACCTCGCCAGATTCACCAGGTCAGCTTCTCCACGCTGCTTCATGCAGACAGACGTGTGACTCGAGAGAAAAATAGTCGAGCAGTGAGTTAAAAGCGGACGGCAACAAAATCAAGACAGCAAGCAGACTGCTGGAGAAACCTGTTGCAGGAGTTCTCATCAGTGTAAAACCGTCAGTGGGGACGTGGTTGATAAGGGTCTCATTCAGTTCTGCTTTGTTCATTTTCCCCCAATACTTAGTGAAATATAAATATAGTGAAAGACAAACAAAAGATATCATGAGAACAGCTCAAAACACAAACACCCCATTCACACCTGGTAGACCTGACTCATATGCAACATACATGTACACACACACACACACACACACCACACACACACACACACAAAACCAAGTGGCATGCACAGAACACTGATAATGGCAGGAAGAAAATAGTAGTAGTTTTGAATGTCATGTCCAGTTCTGCTTTGTTAATGTCATAAAGGTGTCATGTAATTGCATTCACTCACTCACTCACTCACTCACACGCTCACTATCTCACTTTCATTTACTCACACATTCACTTCTACTGACCGATGTCTTGTGTCTTTATTCCACAGAAGGAGCTGGACGTCGTGATGACAGTGTGGAACACCGGGGTCCAGCCAGGCGCTGAAAGATACGATCCCTTCATGGAAAACCTTTCCTCTGTATCATGAACCAGAACTGTACCGAGCTCGGGACTCCGTCCAGCCAGTGGACAGAGGGGACATGGTCCTAAAGAGGACATCTGTCTTTGGAAACCTGACTTTGTCTGTGCTCCAGGTCTCCAGCTCTGCCTTGTGGTCCTGAACAAAGTGAATGTTGAGGCAGGTCATGATGCTGCTGGTCACCAGGCTGTCCAGACAGCCGAGGTCCTGCTGAGAGCAGCTGTCAGTCAGACTGACCCCCACCTACCAACACTGTTACCACACAGCCAATGTTAAAAACTAGCCTACCGCTTTGAGCACACTTCCATTTCCAGTGTTTATACACCCCTGTTTTCTGATTTTTTTCTTTTCTTTTCAGTGTTAGTTTGTATGAAAGGTATCATGGATGCACTGAAACTAATAATGTGTTCAGTTTTAATGTGGATGTTTTGGATGTCCTCTAAGTCCAACTATGCTTCACAAATATCCACAGTTTCTTAAGAAAAACTCCATTGTATGTGTTTAACTTACACTGCTGGGCTCAGCTGAGGCGTTCTTTAATACTGAAGTAACACTGGAGATCCATGTGTGCTTGTTTATTTTGAAAGGTCAAACCATCATCAGGTCATGTTAAATCATTTATTTTTATAGGACAGTCTCAAAAAATGCCTGAATGTTTATCATGTTTGTAGATATTTTGATTTTCACATCAAAGCAACCAAGATGTCGACATGTAGCCTGATAAAGCTTGATGTCAGCTGGTTGATCTGAATCTTACACCTGTGTGACGAACAAATGGTTAACTTCAAACCTAAAACCAGGCATTTCAGTTATGGTGCAGCCAAATCTGCACCACGGCCACATTTCAGTTAAGATCTATAAAATCTGTGTGAAGTGAATCTCTTGTTTTGACTGATTTGTTGAGTCAGTCAGTTTTTATGAAGAGTATCTCTTTATAAAGATAAAACTGTCCAGAAAAGACTGTTTCATTGTTCTGATATGCATTTATACCCTCAAATGGAGGCTGAATGGACTCAAACATTTGTGACAGTGTCCTCATGCATGACACTCATGTGGGCTCAGGAGCAGCTGTGATTCATAAAATCATAGATAGGAACCAAAATAATTAGACTGGAAGACAAAAAACTGGCTTGAATTTGAAAACCGTTTAATACAAAAATAGAATCTTTGTTGACAATGATATTCTGCAATAAAATTATTCAGGATCTGACAAGATTTTGTCTTGAAATAAAACTGCATGAAACTGAGCAAGAGCAGAAAGTGAAGCCGGCCTCCACAGGGCTCCAGGAGGAGGAAGAGACTCTGACAGGGCTTCCTCGTCCTTCATCCCACCAGCAGCTCGGTCCACCTGCCAGTAAAAACAAAAACTGAAGTTACTAAGAAAAAAACAAATATAATCAGGAAGCCTTCTGGGCTGCATTACTTGTCATCAGCAGGATAACGGCTGTAAAGCTGGAACACAGCAGAACCTTCCTGCACTCAGCGTCCAGGGCAATACGGTTTTTTTTTCCCAATTCAGGAAAAACTTAAATTTCACTCTGTTCATTTCAAGTCCCAATTTCTAATTTACTGTTCCATAATTGATTCATTTTAATTTCATTTTGTGAAAAAACACAAAACTGCTTCACTATGAATTCAGACAAAACATTAGTAATGTATTCTATTTTATTTGGATGTTTGAGACTTCCAGATACATCTCAAGTTTATCAAGCAGGTTACAGCCACCTTGCTCTTGTAACTCAACATTACCTGTGACTGATGATTCTGTCAACGTCGACTCATTTGAAACGACTTTTTTCTGTAATGAACATACGGCTATAGCCAAAGTGGCTGTTCTGCTGTCTGTATATAACTGAAAAAACACCAAAACAGTACGGTTGTCAGGATGGGAAGCAGGGAAACAGCAGTTTTTGATTATTACATGAGTTCAGAAAGCTGACCTGGTGAATCTGGCGAGGTTGTTGCAGTTCTCTGAGCTGCTCCAGAACAGACACAGTCTGGGTCAGACTCTAGAAAACACACAGGTCCTGCATCAGGAGGCTGAATATCTCAGTTCCACTGTGCAGATGCTGGACAGACAGCTGTTTGATTTGCGTGCAGCATATAAGTTATTCAGAAACAAAAAGCTCATTAAACAGGCTGAACTCTACTGTCTGTGGTCCGTGGCGGCGGAGCGTCCTGTCTGGTGAAAGACTGGGACTCCCGGTTCACCGTATTGTCGTTTAGTCGAGACAACGTGGAAAATAAGTCGACTTCTCGATAAACCACTGGAATTAACTCATTATCACGGCAAAGCGGAGGAAATTTTAAAAAAGTATTTGACCATGTCCTTGTAGGGCTTCCGTACTTTTTTCTTCTTCTTCTTCTTGTAGCGACCTGGAGCACTTCCGTTGTGGATTGAATTTGCAGCATTTTTCTCTTGCAGGTGTTTTCTGTGTTTGCGGCGCGTTTGCACCTGTCGGCCACCGTAAAACTGTGTTCGATTCCCTGTGGTTCAGTTCTGTGCAACGATCCGGAGGTGTCCTGAAGGCGGCGCTTCTGGCCCAGGACTACTGCGACGCCATCGACCTCAACCTGGGATGTCCTCAGATGATTGCAAAGAGAGGTGGGTCAGGAGCTCGGGGGGGCTCTGGGGACTCGGGGGGCCTCAGGGGACTCGGGGGGCCTCAGGGGACTCGGGGGCTCCTCCGGGGCCCGAGGCTCTGCCGCGGCTCTCAGACGCTGCCTTGTGTTTGTTCAGGACACTACGGAGTCTTCTGCAGGACGAGTGGGAGCTGCTGGAGAACATGAGTAAGACGGGGAACCGGGACAGGAGCGTGGACCCGGGTCCTGACAGGACTCCGGTGCTCCCCTCATCATGTGGTCACGCCCCTCTTCCTGTCAGTCAGGTTAGCCCACCAGAAGCTCTCCGTGCCCATCACATGCAAGATCCGCCGTCTTCAGGACCTGGAGAAGACGGTGCGCTACGCCCAGATGCTGGAGAGAGCCGGGTGCCAAGGTACTGTGTGTGTGTGTGTGTGTGTGTGTGTGTGTGTGTGTGTGTGTGTGGTGTGTGTGTGTGTGTGTGTGTGTGTGTGTGTGTGTGTGTGGTGTGTGTGTGTGTGTGTTGTGTGTGTGTGTGTGTGTGTGTGTGGTGTGAGAGACACGGTAGCTCCACCCCCCTGCTGTCTTCTCCCCTGCAGCTGCTGACGGTTCACGGCAGGACTAAGGACCAGAAGGGGGCGCTGACGGGCCTGGCGAGCTGGGAGCACATCCGGGCGGTCCGGTGAGCAGCTCCAACCGTCCTCCGGGCTCCGCCCTCCTCGCCGCAGGCAGACTGAGTGTGTGTGTGTGTGTGTGTGTGTGTGTGAGGACAGGAAGGCCGTCAACATCCCCGTGTTCGCCAACGGGAACATCCAGCATCTGAGCGACGTGGAGCGCTGTATCCAGGAGACGGGGGGTCCAAGGCGTCATGAGCGCAGGTACGACGCCCCCCCCCCCCCCCCCCCCCCCCCTTCCGGCCCCGCCCCCGCTCAGTGTGTGTTCTGCCCCCCAGAGGGGAACCTGCACAACCCGGCGCTGTTCGAGGGCCGCAGCCCGCCGGTTGTGGGAGGTGGCGGAGGAGTACCTGGACGTTGGTGAAGCAGCACCCCCCCTGCACGCTGTCTACGTACGAGCCCACCTCTTCAAGCTCTGGCACCACACGTAGGTCCGCCCTCCGCCCGGGCCGGGTTCCTCTGCTGGGTCTAGTTCAGGGGACCGTGGGGACTGTGGACAGCTGTGACCAGGACCAGGTCGAGCACTGCAGCCTCTCTGCTTCCATGGAGCAGAGTCCTCTGTCGCCGTGGCAACAGGCCAGCACTCCCCAGCTCTGAGAGGCCTGTAACGTCTGGACCCCAGGACCCCAGATCCAACACCCCAACCTCGGAACCCAGACCCCTGACCCCTGACACCAGAACTAGGACACAGCACCCCAGACCACAGACCCCGGAACCCAGACCCCAGAACCCACACCTCACACCCCAGACTCCCTGACGCCCGGGCCCTGGCCCCTGACCCCTGACCCCTGACCCCAGACTGTTGAGCTGAAGTGGGTCCCTGTTGCCGTCCGGACAGTGAGACTCAGAATCAGGGTGCAGGGGTCTCTGGTTCAGAGTTCAGCTCTGAGCTGCAGGGTCTTCAGCAGAGCCAGACCTGGAAACATGCGGAGCTGTTTGTGTCTCAGGCTGCAGATCCATCAGGACCTCCGGGACGACCTGGCCAAGGTGAAGACCCTGGACGCTCTGGCGGACGTCAGCAAGCAGCGCGGGCTGCGCTGTCAGGTACTCACTGTTCCACCGCCAGGCCGGGTTCTGGTCCAGGACTGCAGCTGCTCTGTGTCCCCAGGAGGAAATAACCAGCAGGAAGGAGCGTGGGGAGCAGGAGGAGGGCGAGGGGGGGCTGCCCCTCCCCCACTGGATCTGCCAGCCCTACGTCAGACCGCCGTGAGTCCCGCCTGCCGCTCCAGCTGTCACCACAGAGCCAGCCGCTGACCGCTGTCCCCACAGGCCCAAGGAGCCCGTCCCCAACGGGGGGCCCGGGGGGGCCGGGGGGGGCCGAGGACAGGAAGGCCTCCTGTCAGAAGAGGCTGCTGGAGGACTCGGACCGGACGGGAGGACACGCTGTCCAAGAACAAACAGAAGAAGATGTCCCGAAACCCCAACAAGAACTTCTGTCCTGAGCACAAGCGTGAGTGTCAGCCGCCCGGGGTCAAAGGTCGAAGCCACGGAGTCTGACCTGCCTGCCTCTCACTCCACAGCCAAGTACATCAAATGTGAGCAGTGCGGGAACCCAAAGGTAGGCGTCCTCCGAGACCTGAGCTGCTCCGGGTCCCGGTCCGGTCCGGTCCGGTCCGGTCCGGTCTGGTCCGGTCCGGTCTGGTCCGGTCCGGTCCGGTCTGGTCCGGTACGGTCCGGTCCGGTCGGTCTGGTCCGGTCCGGTCCTGGTCTGGTCCTGGTCCTGGTCTGCTGAACCTCCTCACTCTGTCCCCTGCAGGGAAACAGGGTGTGTGTCAGCCTGTGTCGAGGCTGCTGCAAGAAGAAGGCCTTCAAGGAGGTGGCCGACTGTCCCAGTGAGCGCACACACACACACACACACACACACACACACACACACACACACACACACACACACACACACACACACACTCCTCGTCCTCTGCTTGTGTGACCCTTGCTATTTATTTTACTCTGCCTTGTGCTCCTTTTGGCGGTGGAAAGCGCTCTTTAGAAATAAAATTTGATCGATTGATTGATCGATTGATTGATTGATTGATCGATTGCTTGGACCCCACACATCAAAGAGGAGCCAGTTTGACCCCGAGCACAGCAGGAGGGCAAAGTTCAGTAAAACTCCATCATTCAACCAGCTGACCTCAGATTGACCTTTACTCTGAAGAGGCACTGGAGGGACGGAGGAGAGCGGTCCACTGCAGGGTCAGTGAGGGAGGCGGCCATCTTGGATGAGGACCCCTGTCCTCCTCAAGCACATTAAGTGGCCGTTTCCTCCTGATGGCCAGTGGAATACAGCTGTTCACATCTGGGACTCCGGCAGAGCGTCAAGGCTTCCAGTGAGATCAGAGGAAGGCTTGAGTCCCAGTGAAGAGCGACTGCTGCGACGCATTGGTCACATGCTGCTCAGGAAGCATTTGAATCTCACTGCTGATGAATATATTTAGTTTCTCAGGAGGAGATTCACACATTCTTTCTTCAAACCCTCCGTGATGTTTGTTTTCAGACTCAATCCGTAACATAAAAGCACTTTTTAAATGATCTGGCCTGTAGTGTCTGTTAGAATGTCTGTTAGAATGACCTTTACCTTTTCTCACTGTCACTGTGTGGCTCTGTACTGGAGCAGTTTAAACATCTGGAACCTCACCGTCAAACAGAATATTTCCAATGAGGAAACGTTCAGCTTGAAGCAGCACGGCTCAGAAGCTTCTGTTGAAAAACTGTTCCATCCCATTCAGGACTAGGGCTGGGTACCGATGGATATTTTTCAGGTACAAGTACTTTTTCGATACCTCACGTACGCTACCGGTTCCTGAACGGTACTGTTTCGGTTCCTGCCTTCATGGCGCACAGACGACGCCGTGACTGCATTTACACTTCCTGCCACTAGGTGTGCTGTTTGCATGTTCCACCTTATTTGACACAGACACCACAGAGGAAGAAGGGCTCTCTGCATGCTGTTAGAAAGAGTGTGAGCGGTAAGACGTGGTCACATGTTCAACGATGTGATGCACCGTTTATTCAGTAAAAGAGAAGAACTGAACCATCGCATGTTTATGGACCACAGCCGCTTTAAGAACCGACACTGAGACCCGTACGCTCGGCTTCATGTTCGGTACCGGAATATACCCAAGTTTTTCGGTCGGTACCATTGAGGTACCGTTAAACGGTACCCAGCCCTAGTCAGTACATTTAAAAAGTGGAATGAAAACCTGCTGATGTTTTCTGACCAGCTTCAGCCGTGGGAGCAGCTCTGAAGGCTCTGAAGGCTCTGAAGGCTCTGAAGGCTCTGAAGGCTCGAACATTTTGTTTTTTTCTTCTAATCCAGGACTGAGGCTTTGTGAGAAGTGTCACTGAAAATCACTGAAAGTCAGTCAAAGTCCAGCGAGACGCTTCCAGCAGGCGGGACGCTAATCACACTCCCAACTCTCTCTGTGTGTGTGTGGTGTGGTGTGTGTGTGTGTGTGTGTGTCTGTGTCTGTGTCTGTGTCTGTGTGTGTGTGTGTTGTGTGTCTGTGTGTGTACCAGGCCACGGGTTGAAGTTCAGAACCAAAGCGGAGAAGAAGCGTCGAGCCGAGGAGGAGGAGCAAACCACAGAGCCCCGGCTGCCGCTCTGAGCGCCGCCGGTCTCCATGCTGGGGTCATGTGACCAGCCGTCGGGGCAGCTGGGGTCATGTGACCGGCCGTCAGGGCAGCTGGGTCACGTGACGCCGTGATGGAGACCCCTGCTCAGGGCTGAAACATGGACCTCCGGGACGACGAGTTACTGAGGCTCAGACCTGGTCGGAGCCGAGAGCCGCTCTGCAGAGTCCAGTCTGCTACCTGAAGACTCAGACTGGAACGATCCATGAAGTTCCTTTTTTCTGTGGCGTTTGGCAGTAATGACAGAGAAGCGGAGCGGAGCAGGAGCCCCCAGGCTGTAGCGGTCTGGGACCTGCAGTCCTTGCTGCTCGGCCCCGGTCCTCCGGTGCGGCTCGTCCAGGTCTCTCAGCACGCCCTGATTGCAATGAGGAGCGGTGACCAGCAGCATGAAGACGGGGTGGGACTGACCGCTGAGTGGAGCAGAGAGCCGGCTGAAGCAGCAGGACCGGGGCGGACAGCCCTGACTCGGTCTTCAGCAGGACTCAGACTCAGACGGTCGGGTTCAGGTCTGCCGAAATAAAACCTTCCACTTCTTCAGTCTGGTGTCTTTTTAACCCCTTCAGCTGCCGAGTTCCTCCTGATGTATGGAGCAAACACACAGGCTGGGGTCCCTCTGGGGGGACGGGGTCCCTCTGGGGGGACGGGGTCCCTCTGGGGGGACGGGGTCCCTCTGGGGGGACGGGGTCCCTCTTGGGGGACGGGGTCCCTCTGGGGGGACGGGGTCCCTCTAAAACAGGTCTGCAGCCTGTATGGCCAAAGGAGCCGTTTTCACAGTAGAGCAGTTTCAGCAGCTGGAATCATCGGTGTGTTTGACGCAGTACTCCTGTTCAGGTGATGCTTCAGCACCTGGACAGCTCTGCTCACTCTGGGGGGTGAACAGTGTCCCCATCAGCTGTAACAGTGGACGTTTCAGCACCATGGACAGCACTGCATTGTGTGTGTGTGTCAGAGATGCTCACAGGTTTTGTTTTTTTGTTTTGTCATAAACAGTGATAAGTTCTTGTGGGGGGGGGGGGACACCAGGTCAGGTCTCAAGTCTTTGGACACAAGTCCAAGTCAAGTCTGACCAATCTGAAGGAAGTCTGGTTGCCGCAGGAGCTCTGCTCGGTTCCTGCTGTCTCCCGTACAGCTGACGGCGAGGTGGCCGGTGGGCGGGGCCTGTAGAGGGCATTCACCTGCCCTGCACCTCATTGGACACTGCACTGACAGCCCTGCGCTCTCCTGGCTCGCCGTGGCGGTCTCCCCGGCTGCAGACCTGCGGTCAAGCCAGCCAACACGTTGCTTCGCGGGGCGCACACACTAAGCAAAACGGTAACAGCGAAACCGATACGATTGCAAAGTAGAAGTCAAGTGCTACGGTTGAGAACTCATCTTATTAATGATAATTAGTAGAAGACATTAATACTGCTGCTTAAAAACAAAAACTAAATGAAGGAAAGCTTCAATAATGCTGATTTTGAGTCAATAAGTCAAAGCAATCTGCCAGCAATTGATGTGAAAACACTGAATTTTCCATTGAAAAAATCTAAATTATTCGGAACTTTACCAGGGTCAACAAAGAGGTGGGTCTCAGCCACTTGATGTAGTAGTGTGAATTGAGGTCACACAGGTCTGAGAGTGAGAGCTGTCACCGAGGCAACTGACTCATGGATTACAGAGGAGAAACCCAGAAACCAGAGCAGGAGCCCGAGCTCCGTCCCCCGAGGTATCCACCTGCTGGTTACTGATCCCAGACGCCACGTCCAGGCCTGCTGCTGAGATCCAGGGCCTGCTGCTGAGAGGCCATGCTGAGAGGCCATGCTGCTGCTGCTGCTGCTGCTGCTGCTGCTGCTGCTGCTGCTGCTGCGGAAGAGACAGCTGAACATGACACCTTTGTTCCTGAAGGACACATGCATGAAGACAGAACACTGGACAACTTTGTTCTCCTATTTTTTCTTTTTTTAACCCGTGCTAATTCACAGAAATTCTGGTAAATGATATCAAATTAACATTTCAGTGTCAAATAACCTTTTTGTCAACTATCCTGTTTCTAAATGCAAAGAGCGCCGTCCCAGCTGCTGCTCCTCCAGGTCAAGACACTGCCCATGGTACCACCGCTCACTATCTGGACACTGCCCAGGTACCACCGCTCACATCTGGACACTGTATCTGTAAGAGACAATAAGCAAGAGGAAAACGTCTCGTTGGCCCATAAACAATTTGTTCTTACAACACATCTGACCAGACATTTTTATCGACATCATCTTTGTTTTTCAACAGGTGAATTTATTGATATTCAAGCTTGCATTTTGAATGGCTTCAGGCAATCCTTCCTACTGAAAGCTTCACGTCTGTCTATAATATAACGATATTAGTGCTGTCAGTTTTAATCGCATTGATCACAATTTAATCGCATTGATCGCAATTAATCGTGATTAATTCATGGAGAACTGTCAACAATTAACTTTATAAAGTGAGATTAATTGCAATGAATGAATCTAATCCTCATAAATCAGTCCCAATGTCAGGAAAAAAACCCTATTATCCTCTAGTCTTTTCTTTGACCCAATTGGCAGACCTCAATGGATTAATCGCGATTAAAATTGACAGCACTAAAAGAATATATATAAAGAAATTAGTGTGACATTTTTGAAACATTCTTTTAAAATACAAGTATGAGAACGGCCTGATAGCACGTCAATAAACTGTCTTTAGTATGTAGTTAAAGAACATTCCAGCATTCTTCCAGTTTACCAACTGCTGCCTCCACTCCTGTGGCCTGCCTTTTAGCACAGCACAACAATTATGAGCTGTCTATATTACAGTGGCTGACATGTTGTCATTCATTCATCCATTCATCCATTAGGATCTGTCCTTATCTTGTGATTGCAAATATGAGTTCAATTATTTCATGCAGATAATTCATTTTTCAAATAAGATACAGTATCAGTGATGATTTCTCCCTGATAGGTTACATTTATATAGAGATGGTCTTTTACACACACACACACACACACACACACACACCATGGTGACGGTCAGTCCACAGCTGCAGGAGTCTGGTTGCGACGGCTGCTGTCTCCACTGCACCGTCCCCCAGTCATTCTGGCCACAGTCTTTCTCATCTCGTGGTGGCATCAGCGGTCTTCAGCACCATGCAGAACAGGTCAACGTCAGGTTTTTAAAAGAATACGAATCTCCATTCAGTAAAACTTAACCGCTGCTTCTCCAGGATCTGTCATCCGTCACTGTTTACTACATTTTAAAACAAACTGATCAGTTTTTATGAAAGCACTCCATGATTGTTGCTGATTATTGCAGCAGACACAGGAGAGGATGGCTTTGGAGTCGTGAAGTCGGTCTGTAAATGAAACAACTACTTTCAGTCAAGCTTTGAAGAGTTTGCTCCTTTCAGAAATGTGTTTTTCATCCTCCAGCCTCTCACACGACAGAAGCAAAGTTTGCAAATGCAAATCACATATTTTCTGCTGAAAAGGGGTTTTGTGAGATCTGAATCAGCTAAATGATTGGAAACGTGTGACTGTCTGACTGGATCCCAGCAGCTGCGGTGGTCCAGCGGTCAGTGGTCTTTCCAGGGAGCAGCAGACAGACGGAGCAGACCCGCCACAACCACACACAGACAACATTACTTATCAACTTTGGCGGCAGTGTAAAACTACTCATTTATTACGTGGACAGAGTCAATCTTTTTTTTTTTTTTACAATTTATTTTTTTTTTTAGGTTGGAATATGTTTGCAGTGACAAGCTCATGTTTGTTATTTGTAATGTTTAAAGCAGTGAACGCCGGTCCTGCAGCCGCTGCTGAGCGTCCAGTCAAGCCAGCTCACTGATGGATCAGAACCCTTATAGGTCCGGGGTGTTCAACCTGTGGCTCTGGAGCCACTGTGGCTCTTCAGTAGCGACTCCATGAAGCTTCACAACATGAAACGTGAATAAACATTTCACTTATTTCTTTATGCTATTGTGTGATTAGTTACTCTACATTTAAAGAGATTAGAAAAAGGTTCAAGTAAATTGTAAACAATAGCAAAAACCCAAGAATGGGGAAAAAAAATGATTGAACAGTTAAAAAACCTGAATTTATACAATTTCTAACATAAGAAAATGAAATATGACAGAAAAAAAACATAGAAAACTGTTTAAAAAGAGGTTGAAATGGCTATAATTTCAAAACTGTCAACAAAAGCTGAAAAGAGAAACGAACTGTTAAAATCAGGGAGAAAAAGGCTCAGTGTAATAAACTGTTCACTGTTCTGAAGTGTCGTCACAGCTTCACCAATGTTCATAAGATCTAGTCCAGTTTTGTTTGTTTAGCAAAACCAAGAAATAATCTTCCTGAGCTGCTTCCGCCTCATTTTAAAGGATTTGAAAGTTATTTATGCTCCAGAACTGCTGGACTTGATGGAAGTCACTGAAACGGTTCTTCAGGTCATAAAGGTTCAGAACCCTGGTCCAGGTCTGTGACTCTACTGGCGCAGATCTGAGTCTATCTGTACAGGTCTATGAGGAAGAAGGCGGAGCTTCAGACACCCTGCTGTTCAACTCGATCCTGGACCCGGACCCGGACTGGACCCGGACCTGGACCTGGACCCGGACCCGGACCAGGACCAGGACCAGGACCAGGCTGCTGCTGCGGCTGACAGTGTTATCCGGTGGTAGCTAGCTGGTTATCGGTGGTAGCTAGCTGGTATCCGGTGGTAGCTAGCTGGTTACTACGGTTTCGTGCGGCTCCGGAGCCTGCTGCCTGTCCCGGCGGCCCGTCGCTCGCTCCTCCCGGGCTGTGGAGATGGAAGAGGCGGACGTGGAGCCTCCACAGCCTCTGGATGTGCCCCGCGGACACGGTCAGCTCCACCGTTCCCTCCGGCCAGGGCTTGTCCTCCGGAGAGTGTCCTGAGAGTGTGTTCTCAGGTGTTCTCTCTCTCTCTCTCTCTCTCTGGCAGGTCGGAGCGGCCGCTGGAGGAGCTGGGCAGCGTTCTGTTGTGAGTCCTGGAACTCTCCGGTATAAAGCTGTTCCTTCACCGTTCTCACGTCCTCTCGGACCAGACAGCTGTTATTTACTGTCGGTTTTATGCTTTACATGAACCGTCAGTCTGAGTTGTTTTTCCTGGTTCGTCACGTGACCAAACCAAACCAATCAGAGCTTGATCTGATGAAGTAGAACAACTATATATGATGCCGATCTCTGCTGTCCCTCGTGTCCTCCCACCAGGATCTTAGGACTGTGCAATAACTTTGGTTATGTGGTGATGCTGAGTGCTGCTCACGACATCCTGAAACAGCAGGGCTCCGAGAACACCACCCAGGCTGTAAGGAAGCCACAGTGTGTGTGAGTGTGTGTGTGTGTGTGTGTGTGTGGTGTGTGTGTGTGTGTGTGTGTGTGTGTGTGTGTGTGTGTGTGTGTGTGTGTGTGTGTGCACAGTAATGTTTAGAGACTTGTGTTGTTGGGTTTCATCCCAGACTTCTCCTGCACTGAATGTGGACGTCAGACAGCTCCGAACAGCAGCAGCTACGACTGCAACCCGGTGTCCACTGCGGTGAGTCTCACTCCTCCAGTGTGAGTCTCACTCCTCCAGTGTCCACTGCGGTGAGTCTCACTCCTCCAGTGTGAGTCTCACTCCTCCAGTGTCCACTGCGGTGAGTCTCACTCCTCCAGTGTGAGTCTCACTCCTCCAGTGCCGAGAGCTGTGCTTCCCCGGCATCAGCAGAATGAACCATACTCAGCAGGAAGTGAGAGAAGCTACAGGAAGTCCCTCTGAAATGAGGAAGAGCTCAGACTGCACAGAAACAACACATCAGGATGGAGGTGGAGGGAAAAGACTCCAGCAGCTCCTGCTGCCGCTTTCAGTCTTCACTCTCTGGAAAAGATGCTAACAGCTAGCCGCAGTGCAGGCTCCATGCTAACTCTGTAGTGAGGAAGACTCCGGGTCCTCAGGAGGCGCTGGCTCTGTAGTGAGGAAGACTCCGGGTCCTCAGGAGGCGCTGGCTCTGTAGTGAGGAAGGACTCCGGGTCCTCAGGAGGTGCTGGCTCTGTAGTGAGGAAGACTCCGGGTCCTCAGGAGGCGCTGGCTCTGTAGTGAGGAAGACTCCGGGTCCTTAGGAGGTGCTGGCTCTGTAGTGAGGAAGACTCCGGGTCCTCAGGAGGCGCTGGCTCTGTAGTGAGGAAGACTCCGGGTCCTCCTCAGAGGGGACCGTCGGTGTCCTTCTGGGTGGATGTGGAGTGAACGACGGAGGCCTGACTCTGACTTCCTGTCCCCTGCAGGCTGTGCTGTTGGCTGACATCCTCCCCACGCTGCTCATCAAGCTGGTCGCCCCCTTCGTGGTTGATGCAGTGCCTTATGGGTAATGGCGGTGTGGCTGTGGCCGGAGTGCGGTGGAGGCCGTCTGCTGACGGCGTTCTGTTTTTCCAGAGTGCGTGTGCTGCTGTGCGTCCTGATGGCGGCCGTCAGTTTCGTCCTCATGTCCTTGTCCTCGGCCGTGTGGACGAGTCTCCTGGGTAATGTCTCCTGTCCTCTGGTCCACAAGCATCTCTACTGAAGACATGTCAGTCAAATCAGTCCTGCAGTCATGAAGGTCTGATGATCTTTCCTGTGTGTGTGTGTGTGTGTGTGTGTGTGTGTGTGTGTGTGTGTGTTTCCAGGGGTGGTCTTTGCCAGTGTGAGTGCAGGACTAGGAGAGCTGTCCTTCCTGTCTCTCACCGTCTTCTTCAGCAGGTAGACAGACCGGACCGCCGGACCCTGGACAGCACTGAGACTATGGCTGACTTCACCCTGTCACCCTGTCCCTGTCCCCCTGTCGTCCCAGGGACGTGGTGGGAGCGTGGGGCTCGGGGACGGGCGGAGCGGGTGTGGCCGGAGCGCTGTCGTACTCGGGCCTGGTCCAGGCGGGTCTGTCCCCCCGGCTCACCCTGCAGCTCATGCTGGTGGTCCCTCTGGGGATGCTGCTCAGGTGAGGTCCGGTGTCTGTCCGTCCAGACCCAGCCGGTCCCGGACGGGCCTTCACTCATACCCCTTTCCCACTGCAACTAGCGGGTCGACCCGTGTCTGCGACCCGCTAACTGTCGCCTTTTTAGACTCCTTTCCCACCGCCAGCAGACCCGCGTCTCACCTCCTCCCGGCGAGCCTCATCGCTGCGTTTTCCCGCACTGATGGACGCACGTTGATGACATCATCAGCGCGACGGAGCAAACGAAAGTAAACAATGCAGCGGAAAACAGTCCCTGTTACCTGTAGACAAATCTCCTCTTCCCCACGGATCAGGAGAAGCTCTCTGGTCTCGCTATCTTGCCATTTCTGGGTCGTCTGGACGAAGGAAATCTCACGCTGTGTCCAGAAACAGCAACTAGCGCGTTAACGTAGCCGCGCTGCGTCGACGTCATCATGTAAGTTCCCGGATGTGTCCCTCCCACTAAAAGCCGGTAGCAGTGTTGCCAGGTGTACGATAATTATCGTATTTGTACGATAATTTTGCCCTCTGTACGATGTACGATCAATAATCCCAAAAAAGGCCAAATATAGGATAATTTGACCATTCCGTGAAAGTGTGGTTGTAACTGGTTGTAATCAGCCTGTCGCAGCTGTCTGTCGGATTTCTTTTTTGTGAACCCTGAAGGCATCTCTTTCCACGTGACAAGTTTCAAGCCAGTCCTGCTTTTCTAAATGTGAGCTGGCCTCAGAACAACAGTAATGATTGGCTGAATAGTCCGCTGCGCCCCATGAGTGAGGAAAGGAAAAAAAAAAAATAGAAGAAGAAACGGAGCCGGTCCGCTACAGCTGAAAAGCGCAGCTTCTCTGCAGCAGTCTCCATCGGGCTCAGACAAGTTTGTTTATGAAAATCGAACGATGTTTCTATGTGTTTGCATTTGATAGCCTCCTGTACCTCCAGCTGCTTGTTCGATGTGTTTTTTTTTTCTGCACCAAAATTACTAGATCGCTCAACAGAGTGATTTGATTCCAGGCAGCTTTGTACATTTTGAAAATTGAGTAAAGGGACATTATGTGAAAATCAGCTTATTTTGCTTGACAAAAACGGATTCATGCCTCTGGTATTGTATATAGAGGGATATTTTGCCCCCAAAATTATTTAATATAACACAGCAGAGTCAGATTACAACATTTGAACACAACCAATACTTTATACCACTTGAAAAATGAGTAAAGACATTACAATGTCAAAGTCAGCTTATTTTGCTTGACAAAAACTGATTCCGCCTACCGGAAATCACTTTCTGGAAAAGTCAAGTTTTGGCACGACACAGGCACTTTTAAGTTTGCATAAGTGCAGTTTTTGTTTATTTTATGAAGTGTTTTCATTGTGAGGACAGAGACAATGTTTCACTGAAAATAAAATTTCAATACTTGAAGACAGATCTTTATTTCCTTGTCAGTTATCATGAAAACTATTTACCTTTTAAACCTGGTGCTGTCTATTTCCTGACATTGGGTGGCCTCCAGGCCTCATGGTTTGGCTCATTAGTTCCACCCGTCATTGTTTATGGGGGACACCTTGGCCTAACGCAACTTTGGAGCTGCTGATGAATCCATTCAGACGTTCTTTGATCCATTCCGTATTGGCGCAAAGCCGTGAGCGCCTGTTAGACGCTTTTCAACACGAGAGTGACTATAGCGCATCAATAGACTTTTTTACTTTGATTATGATGGGTGTACGATAATTTTCCTCAAAATACGATAATTTTATGTCTCTGGTACGATAATCCTACATTTCCCACCTGGCAACACTGGCCGGTAGAAAGCTGACCCGGGAATTTACCGGGTCGATTGCAGGGTGAACGACCCGGGTCGAAATCCCGGGTCAAACCTTTTCCCACTGCCACGACTTAGCGGGTTTAAACGGGTTTTTTGGCCAGTGGGAAAGGGGTATAAGTGTGCCTCTGCTGCTCCCCTGGCTCTCGGGCTCCCGTGCCCAGGACCACAGGGATCCTTGGCTTTTCTTGGTTTATTTTAATTGAAGTGAAGTCCCGTCTCCGTGTGCCAGACTGAGGACGTGCTTGTGTCTCCCGGCAGCTACTTCTTCCTGCTGGCGTCTCCGCCGGGGTTCCGTCAGTGGACGAGCAGGCAGCCTGAGTACGAAGCCGTGTCCTCCGCGGACAGACAGAGGCTGCTGGACGAGGAGGAGGAGGAGTCTGTCCACGGTAAGCGTTCCAGGTTCATCCTGGGTCTGACGCTGTGTGCCAGCTGTGGACGGTCTCCGGGACGCCTCCAGTCCGGTGGACCACAGAGCAGCAGTAATGACGTCTGTCCCGTCCAGCAGGACAGCGGAGCGGCGGACCGCTGAGCCTCTCAGAGAAAGTCCTGGTCATCAGAGTAAGGCTGGAGTCCGGTCGGTGTGGGAGTCCGTCCCTCCGTCCCTCCGTCCGTCCTCGCCGCCGCTGACTCCGTCCTTCTCTCCAGGGTCTGCTGAAGTTCGTCGTCCCCCTGGGCCTGGTCTACTTCGCTGAGTACTTCATCAACCAGGGTTTGGTGAGTCTCTGGTCCTCCGGGTCCTCCGGGTCCTCCGGGTCCTCCGGGTCCTCCGGGACTCCACCCACAGCTGCTGCTTGTCTTCCAGATGGAGCTGCTCTTCTTCCAGCACTTCTTCCTGTCCCACGCCGAGCAGTACCGCTGGTCCGTCACCATGACAACACACACTGCTGCTGGAGCGTGCCCATGTGTGACTGTGTGTGTGTGTGTGTGTGTGTGTGTGTGTGTGTGTGTGTGTGTGTGTATGTGTAGGTACCAGACATTGTACCAGGTGGGTGTGCTGCTGTCCCGCTCGTCCCTCTGCTGTGTGAAGATCCGGAGACTGTGGCTGCTGGCGCTGCTGCAGGTCAGCAGGACGGACGGACGGACGGTGTGGGCGGCGTTCCATGCAGCTTTACAGTGTGTGTGTGTGTGTGTGTGTGTGTGTGTGTGTGTGTGTGTGTGTGCGTGTGCGTGTGCGTGTGCGTGTGCGTGTGCGTGTGCGTGTGCGTGTGCGTGTGCGTGTGCGCGCCCCTCACAGGGGCTGAACGCAGCGTTCCTCTTCCTGGCCGTGCTGTACCGCTTCCTGCCCAGCGCCTGGCTGATGCTGGGCATCGTGCTGTACGAGGGGCTGCTGGGAGGAGCCGCCTACGTCAACACCTTCTACTTCATCAGCAAGGAGGTGAGGCCGCCGCCCACACGGACCGCTGAGGGCAGGCCGTTACAGAGGGAAACCGTGTGTGTGTGTGTGTGTGTGTGTGTGTGTGTGTGTGTGTGTGTGTGTGTGTGTGGTGCAGACTGACGGCAGGCACCGGGAGTTCGCCATGGCCGCCGCCAGCGTCGGGGACAGCCTGGGCATCGCCCTGGCCGGGCTGGCAGCCTTCCCCGTGCACCGCTACTTCTGCTCCCTGTGACGGCGAGGGAACGTTCGCCGGAGGGACCGCACCGGGGGGACCGCACCGGGGGGACCGCACCGGGGGGACCGCACCGGGGGAGCCTCCCTGTGACCCGGTCTGCACTGACACTGACCTTTGACCTCCAGGAGAAGACTTCCTGTGACTCTGTGCCTTAAAATCTGCTGGAAAGAGGGTTGAAATGACGGCTGCTGGTACTTTTAATGATTCCTCTACTCTTTTTCATGTTTGTACACACCGGAGCGTTCTGCTGATTTGATGTTTTAGGGCCTGAAGGCTCATTTGATTTGTTGCAGCTGTTGCAGAACTGCAGATTGACGGATGAACAGTTGCTAGTTTGAAAACCACCGATTTTACTGAAATGTGTTTTAATGACAGTACAGAGAGATAACAGCTGCTGTGTCCACAACGCCCGAGTTCAGACTGCTGTGGTGCTGGGTGGTGCAGGGTGCAGCCTGAGGCTCCACCCACATGAGCTCCACCCTAACGCCTCCATCTGTAAACACGGTTCTCTGCTGGTGCCTGACGCTTCGCTTCAAAAGCTGTTTTAATAACTTGGTGATGTGTGTTTAAAAAGAGGTAGGTGTGTGTGTGTGTGTGTGTGTGTGTTTCTAATAGAGCGGTGGACATGTGATCTGTGTCGCTGTCATGTCCTCCGCCTCAGCCGTCACACAGGAGCAGCATTGCCCTGTTTCTTCTCCTTCCCCCTCCCTTTCTGTTCCTCAGGTGGGCGTGTGTCTCGGCGTGTGTCTCGGCGTGTGTCTCGGCGTGTGTCTCGGCGTGTGTCTCGGCGTGTGTCTCGGCGTGTGTGGGCAGGAGCGGCTGGTCCAGTGCAGTCAGCTGATGAGCTTCACCTGTGGCAGAGTGGCCTGATCGCCTACACCTGGTCTTCCCCCTATCTCACCGGGCTGGGGGAGCCACTCGATGCCGGACTGTCTTTTCGCCACATCTGCAGCCGCCTCTGTGCCGCCTGCTCCCACCTGGGAGAACAGCACGGGAGCTCAGCTCACAGCCAGCCTCAGCCAGCTCTCCAGACCGCTCCCGTGACCCACCTTGACCCACCTTGACCGCCCAGCGCTCTGCTCGACGCCTTCTGGGAACCGTCCTCCCCTCTGCTGCTCTACTGGGAACTCTGTGAAGCTCTTCTGGTGGATTACTCCCGTTGGAGTGGACTGCTGCTCTTAAGATTTGTTTGAATAAACCTCATCCTAACCTGCTATTCTGCTTCTGCTTGCTTTCCTGCGCTTGGGCCTCAGAGCCACGCCTCGTAACAGTCGCGTCTGAATGGCTTCATCATGGCGGACGGCGTCCAGCCGGATTTCACTCCTCACAGCGGACACGCTGACCTTCCTGGTAGTTGGACCGACGTCGACCGACTGAATCATCTTGCGGGATCCAGCAGAGGTCAGAGGTCAACGGACTGGATTAGAGAAGATAGCAGGATGACGAGAAGTCAAAGAACCTCAGGATCCAACCGGCAGCAAGCTGATGGAGACCACCAAGGACTGGATTTGGAGGAGATTCTTCATGAAGTCAGCTGAGTGTTGAAGCTCCACAGTCTACCTGGGGACTGTGGGGCCCATGTCCATCACTCTATCTTCTGATGGAGGCTTCCAGCTGGACAACAAAGCAGCTCCCGAAGTTCAAACCATGTCCAAATGGTTTCTGGAACGTGAGGATGAGTTTGCTGGACTCTTAAGACCTCCACAGTCCCTGATCTGGGTCTGGGTCCAGCAGAGGAACAGGACTCGCATCATGTTCGGACCACAAATCTGCAGTAACTCTGACAAGCGATCATTTCAATGTGGACCAGAACGTCTGAAGAGCGATTTCAGAACCTTCCTGCACCTGTGACTCCACTAATAACAGTTATGATCGGATCAAATCAAACTTTATTGATGAAGGTCTTTTCATACAAAACAATAACAAAGTGTTTTACAGTTGAAAATGAATCCCCAGAGCCCACCTGACCACCCACACCCCACAGAAACCCCTTCATTCATCACCCACACCCCTCACCCCCAACACACACACATGGGCCAGACTCTATGTTCTCTAAATGATGAAGAGCTATTGTTTGTGATGTTCCTAATATTTGGAATAGAAGTCTAGCCAGAGTCAAAGGTTACACCCAGGTTTGTACATGAGGGGAAGGATTCAGGGACACTTCCTGTAGCGAGAGTCACATCTGTTCAGGTGGCACCCATCAGCACCAGGCAGGTGTTTCCTCCCCCAAAAGGCATCACACCTATCAATAAATCCTGATGGCAAAAGGGTTCAACCTCCTACAGAGGCAGACGCACTAAACATGTTGTCCACTGTCAGAGCCTTGTTGGGGACCGTGGACCACTGTGGTCCACAAAGCCACTGCTCCAGAGCTGATGTTCACCAGAAACAATTTTCCCAAGGACATTAGGAATAGGGTTTCCTTCTTCTTTTGATTAATGGTGGTGTGTACACACACAGCAGCCCAACTCTGTATGATATACTGCACCTGTTTGTTATATTTACAGTGTATTACACATTCAGGGCATATCTTCTGAAATCTATTACATATTTCAGGGTGCACTTCTGATTTTTAAATTTATATTTTTGTGGTTCATTTCATTATGTGTATTCTAGTGGGTGACAAAGAAAAGGCTCTATATCCTCCATCCATTCATTTTCTACCGCTCATCCGGGGCCGGATCACGGAGGCAGCAGTCTCAGCAGAGATGCCCAGGCTTCCTGTCCCCAGACTCTTCCTCCTGGGACATGCCCAGAACTCCTCCCCAGGGAGGCGTCCTAAACAGATGCTGAGCCTCCTCACTGCTCCTCTGGATGTGGAAGAGTAGCGGCTCTACTCCAAGCTCCTCCCTGGTGACTGAGCTCCTCCCCTGTCTCTAAGGGAGTCCAGCCCCCCTACGGAGGAAGCTCATTTCAGCCGCTTGTATCCGGGATCTTGTCCTTTCGGTCATGACCCAAAGCTCATGACCATAGGTGAGGGTGGGAACGTAGACTGACTGGTAAATCCAGAGTTTCAGCTTTCGGCTCAGCTCCCTCTTCATCACAGCGGACCGATACGACTGATCACTGCAGCTGCTGCACCAATCCTCCTGTCAATCTCACCTCCATCCGTCCCCCACTGTGAACAAGACCCCAAGATACTTTAACTGCTCCACTTGGGCCAGAGTCTCTCCACCGACCTGGAGAGGGCAAGCCATCTTCTTCTGGTCGAGGACCATGGCCTCGGATTTGGAGGTGCTGACCCTCATCCCTGTCGCTTCACACTCGGCTGTGAACCGCCCCAGTGCATGATGCTCCAGGTTCCATGGAGCCAACAGGATGACATCATCTGCAAAAAGCAGAGACGAAATCCTGTGGCTACCCCTTCTTCAGCTTGACGGCAGCCCTTACTTCCGGTGTCCACCACCAGGTTCCGGGGGTTTCCACCACAGCAGGCACCGGAGACCTTATCACCACAGCTCTGAGCTGCCGTGCGTCCCAATCACCCTCCTCCAGGTCTCACTGTTGCTGCCCATGTGAGTGTTGAAGTCCCCCAGTAGAGTCCCCAGTCGGAGCACTGTTCAGCACCCAAGAAGACGCCAAGAAGGCCGGGTACTCTGCACTGCTGTTCAGCCCATAAGCCAGAACAACAGTGAGGCACCTGTCCCCGACCCGAAGGCGCAGAGATGCGACCCTCTGGTTCACTGGGGTGAACTCCAACACATGGCGCTGAGCTGTGGGGCTATAAGCAAACCCACTCCAGCCCGCCGCCTCTCACCGCGGGCAACGCCAGAGCAGTGGAGAGTCCAGCCCTTCTACAGAGGTTGGGTTCCAGAGCCCCGGATGTGTGTGGAGGTGAGCACGACTATATCTAGTCGGTACCTCTCAACCTCCCTCATAAGCTCGGGCTCCTTCCCCCCAACGAGGTGACATTCCATGTCCCTAGAGCTAGTCTCTGTGTCTGAGGATCAGGTCGCCGGGCTCCTTGCCGTCGGCTGCCACCCAATCCACACTGCACCCGGCCCCTATAGTTCCCTTGGTGGGTGGTGAGCCCATCGGCGTTCAGGCCCACATCGCCCCTTCGGGCTGAGCCTGGCTGGGCCCCGTGGACAAAGGCCCGGCCAAAAGGTGCTCGCGTGCGAAACCGACCCAGGCCTGGCTCCAGGGTGGGCCGTACCAGGCAACGTACCGACCTTTGTTTTCTTCCTTTTCATAAGGGCTTTCGAACTGCTCTCAGTCTGGCCCCGTCACCCCGGACTTTTTTTTCCATGGGAGACCCTACCAGGGGGCATAAAGCCCCCCGACAACATAGCTCCTGGGATCATGACGCTAAAAGGTGGCAGTTCTCGAGGGAGTACGCTCTACTTTACATCCTCTACTTCTATTTTTGAGTGATATAAGTTTACACCGTGGGGAGACAAGCGAGACGGACTTTAGAGTGTACTGTATGTCTCGCATGGTCACAGTCATGACTTTTTTTGTGACCTAAACTAACATAACCAGTACTATTACGATCCCAGTCAAGTATTCAAGTAAAAAAAGAAAAAGCCAGATTGTCCGTGTTATAAATTACCCTGCACCATAACTGCATGTTTACCTTTTTTTCACAAACCCAACCAGGTGAGGTAAGTGTGTGTGTGTGTGTGTGTGTCTCGTGACGTCCCGGTCCCGTTCTCACTCGCGCCAGAGAAGGCAGGACACCAGTTAACTCGGGAACCAGCAGATTCAGCACACCGGGCAGTGCGCGTCCCCTGCAGCGGAAGTGACAGTGGGCAGAGGCGGAGTGAACCGGCAGAGAGACACGGTACCGGGGGGAGAAGAGTGGCCGGTGGACGGGTCCACGGACTGAACCTTAGCGCCAGGTCATTTTGACTTCACGGTAATACTCGTGCCCTCCGCCTGAGTGTTCCGCCGCTTCGCTGTGCGCTTCTCGACGTTAGCCGGCATATGCTCGGCGGCGCTGACGCCATGTTTGAAGTGGGCTAACAGCCACACCAGCTAATGTAGCCTGTTGTTGTTTTCGTACGCGCTCTGCGTCTTTGTGTCTGTGTGTTAACGGATAGCAAGTATTACTGTCCCTTTCGAGTCACACTGGCTGTTTAATCAGTTCAACACCAGTAGTTCTCTGGCGTCGTTAGCCATGATGGAAGCTAACATGCTAATGGTTAGCTGACGCCCCGAGGCCTCGCATTCTTGGATGAATAACGCCATTTCTCTGTGGCGTATCGTGTATTACTCTGATGTTTTACTTAGTGGAAACGTCTTGGTTTACCTGAGGGTGGGTTTTGCTCAGAAACCGTCCCTCACAGTTATTCCGTGTTTTCCCACAGCTTTTGTTGTGGACAGAACGGAGAGGACCCCGGGTTGTAGCTGTCCGCTGCGCTGCCTGCTGCCCTGTGACCTCGGCCTGAGAGGAGTGTGAGATCGTGGCGTGTGAAGCGGTGCTCCTCCCTATGTGTGTGACAATGGGGGACATCAGTGACCTGGACCGGCAGATAGAGCAGCTCCGACGCTGCGAGCTCATCAAGGAGAATGAAGTCAAAGCGCTGTGTGCCAAAGCGAGGTGAGGAGTCCAGCTGTTCACTCTGAAACTAACCAAAGCAAGGTGAGGAGTCCAGCTGTTCACTCTGAAACTAACCAAAGCAAGGTGAGGAGTCCAGCTGTTATCTCTGAAACTAACCAGAGCAAGGTGAGGAGTCCAGCTGTTATCTCTGAAACTAACCAGAGCAAGGTGAGGAGTCCAGCTGTTATCTCTGAAACTAACCAGAGCAAGGTGAGGAGTCCAGCTGTTATCTCTGAAACTAACCAGAGCAAGGTGAGGAGTCCAGCTGTTACTCTGAAACTAACCAAAGCGAGGTGAGGAGTCCAGCTGTTCACTCTGAAACTAACCAAAGCAAGGTGAGGAGTCCAGCTGTTATCTCTGAAACTAACCAAAGCAAGGTGAGGAGTCCAGCTGTTATCTCTGAAACTAACCAGAGCAAGGTGAGGAGTCCAGCTGTTATCTCTGAAACTAACCAAACCAAAGTCTGCTGCTGACTGATCACTGAGCAGAAGAAGCAGAAGTCATGGTGAACCATGTGACAGCAGTTTGAGTCTTGGCTCTTTCAGACTGATTACACTGAATTTATTCAGTAACATTCCCTGTAAACACCCCCCCACCCCTGTGTTTTCCCTGTGAGCCAGTGAGGAACAGCTCCCTGAGTTGGTGACAACGGTTATTCATGTTTGACAACACTGATTCAGGGCGTTTTGTTCCTAAGGTTCTGCTGAAAGTGGCTTATATCTTGTAGCACATGCAGTCTCCACCGGTCCTCTGGGTCCATACAGATACAGACTTAAATACAGTTTGTTGTGGTGTGTATGAAGTTAAATACAGCAGGGTAACATGACTTTTGACACTGGTTTTTATACTCTTTGATTTGCCATAGGTGGGGTCACCGTTATGGTTTTTCTCATAAAAACCAAAATTACTTCTAGCTTAGGTTAATAAGCTTCGGCTTCAGCCATAAACCTCAGTCAAGTTAACCATATATATGTATGTGTATATATATATGTATAAACTAAAAAACTGTGTTCTCGCCACCCCGGCGGTATTGTGTCTGTCTCCTTCAAGCTCGAGTCCTCTACCAGAGGCCTGGGAGCTTGAGGGTTCTATATGTATGTGTGTGTGTGTATGTCTTTCCTGCCTTGTACTTTTCTGTTTATTAGGCTTTAGGACCGAAATAAAATCTATCTTTCTAGCTAGCTAGCTTAAAAAGCTCTTAGTACTATGTAATGAAACAGTCAATTGATGTTCAGGCATTTTGCCATAAATGTGGTGAAAATCACTATTTGTAAAGACTGAGCAGCCGTCAGCAGTTTGTCTTGTGGCATGTGGAGCTTTCTGGAGATGCTCTGCTCTGGTTCTCAGTTCAGGAAGAGCCTCTGCAGAGGGGACTGAGACAGCTGCTGTTTGTCTTTCAGAGAGATCCTGGTGGAAGAAAGTAACGTCCAGAGAGTAGACTCTCCTGTCACGGTGAGTAGCGTCCGGTGGCGCCGCTGCTCTGGACGTGGAGACGGTCTGACCTGCTGCTTCCTCTTCACAGGTGTGTGGCGATATTCACGGTCAGTTCTATGACCTGAAGGAGCTCTTCAGAGTGAGTATCTCTCTTCAAACCGCTACCACAATCCTGTGTGTGCTGATTGAACCGGGGCAGACGCTCTGGCCTGGAGGGAATCCTGCCAGTCCGTCTTGTGACGGCTGCCTGGCAGGATCAGACTCTAAACTAACAAGTACAGCTTCCATTGGCTCATCTTTTTTATTGGCTGTGGTGGTTGAATGAAAGACTGGGAGACTCAACCTGTGGCTCTGAGGTGAGCACAGAAACTCCTGTTGAAAGAAGTGAAGCTGAGATGCTTCACTCTTGCCCTCCACCAGAGCCAGCGCGTCTCTCTTCTTTCTGTTCAGCTGCAGAGGCAGTTCTGACACACCGGCTCCTCTCCCAGCGTTTGTTCCCCCACTGTGAACCATGTGGGATTGTTTTTATTTCATTACAACCACATCCTGATGCCTGGTCTTCAGGACTGGGTTTGCAGTTTGAACACATCCCGGTGTGGAGTCGGTTGTGAAGACGGTGAGCGGGTGAAGGTTCACCGCCTGTAGGCGTTGCTCAACACTCTTCAGAGGAAGCAGTAGAAATCCACGTCTCCAGCTGATGGCTGTGGACTCAACAGAACGCCAGAACAGATCTCTGGTTCCACTCCAGGCAGGTGTAACCTCTGTACCCACGCTGTGCCGTGCGGGGCCTCCCACTCATTTCCTGATCTGGAACACGCCCACGCCGCAGGTGAAGAGCATCTGGCTCCATGGTGAGCGGCGGCGAATCAGCGTAGACCAGGAAATGTTTCTTTATTGCTGGCAGTGGCCACAGGTGCTGAAGGACGTTGGTCACCAGTTAGTCTGCAGCAGGCGCTGCCAGTGGAACAACGCCTGATGAGCAGAGGTAATAACATGCTCTCTTATACACAAACCCTGAACCCAGGGTCATACCTGGGCCGCCAACGCTCCAGTCTGCCCACGTCTCCACCTCTTCCCAGTCCTCATGCCTATGGTGGGGCAACGACCACTTCTAACCGAGACCCACCTCCAAAAGCAAGCACAGATGAGCTGGTGCAGGTCCAGTTCTCCCACATGTCTTCAGTCACCGGGCGGCATTCGTCCCTCTGTCCCGAGTCCTGAGTCAGTCCTCCCTTCAGCTACAATCTGTCCAGAACCCACTGGTCAGACTCTCATGCTCGTCTCTTGGATTTCTCGGCGCTGCTCTGATGAGCAGATGGGATCTGCTGTGGACGGAGAGTGTCGTCTCCCTGACAGTAAATCACGTGGTTTTGAGGTGTTGGTGTGTGTTTTCCATGGCAGGTTGGAGGAGACGTCCCAGAGACCAATTATCTCTTTATGGGCGACTTTGTGGACCGAGGCTTCTACAGCGTGGAGACCTTTCTGCTGCTGCTAGCTCTGAAGGTACGTATGGACAGCGCCGACACACACTGAGTAACAGCACTGACACACACTGAGTAACAGCACCGACACACACTGAGTAACAGCACCGACACACTGAGCCGCTGACACGATGGCCAGCCAGGAGGGACCGCCTCCACATGACAACATGGACGCTAACGTCCAGTCCGAGACGTAGAGGCCATGATCAGGTCGTGCTGCCGACTGCCGAGAGAGGACTGCTGACAGTGTTCTTCTAGATGTTAAATATCGGTGACCTGGAGCTGCTGCGCTCCTCCAAACGTCTGGAGGTAACACATTGTTCTGTTTCACAAGCAGCTGAGCTCCAAACACTGCAGGGAGCCGTGGCGTCCTCGCTGCAGGGAGCCGTGGCGTCCTCGCTGCAGGGAGCCGTGGCGTCCTTCCTGCTGACATTTAAACCTGCAGCAGCAGCAGTGTGTTGGAGGCTCCGGTGTTTTTAAGGCTGGGTAAAGACGTGTCCCTCTCCACAGGTCCGTTATCCCGACAGGATCACTCTGATCCGGGGGAACCACGAGTCCCGGCAGATCACCCAGGTGTACGGCTTCTACGACGAGTGTCTCCGGAAGTACGGCTCGGTCACCGTGTGGAGATACTGCACCGAGATCTTCGACTACCTGTCGCTGTCGGCCATCATCGACGGGAAGGTGGCGTCCTCTCCGCGGACCGTCCGTCACTCTGAAGACGCCTCCTGGTCTCATGCGCCTGGTTTTCCCCGCAGATCTTCTGTGTGCACGGCGGCCTGTCCCCCTCCATCCAGACTCTGGACCAGATCCGGACCATCGACAGGAAGCAGGAGGTTCCCCACGACGGGCCCATGTGTGACCTGCTGTGGTCCGACCCCGAAGGTAGGCCCGGCCGCACGGCCCCCCCCCCCCAGCGCCGACACGCCCCCCCCAACCTCCGCTCTGTCCCCGCAGACACCACCGGGTGGGGCGTGAGCCCCCGGGGAGCCGGGTACCTGTTCGGGAGCGACGTGGTGGCGCAGTTCAACGCCGCCAACGACATCCACATGATCTGCCGGGCCCACCAGCTGGTCATGGAGGGCTACAAGTGGCACTTCAACGAGACCGTGCTCACCGTGTGGTCGGCACCCAACTACTGCTACAGGTACGAGCTCTCGGGAACACCGCACCGGAAACACCGCACCGGGAACACCGCACCGGGAACACCGCACCGGGAACACTGCACTGGGAACACCGCACCGGGAACACTGCACTGGGAACACCGCACTGGGAACACGGCACTGGGAACACGGCACTGGGAACACCGCACTGGGAACACCGCACCGGGAACACGGCACTGGGAACACCGCACCGGGAACACGGCACTGGGAACACTGCACTGGGAACACGGCACCGGGAACACGGCACCGGGAACACGGCACTGGGAACACCGCACTGGGAACACCGCACTGGGAACACTGCACTGGGAACACCGCACCGGGAACACTGCACTGGGAACACGGCACTGGGAACACGGCACTGGGAACACGGCACTGGGAACACTGCACTGGGAACACCGCACCGGGAACACGGCACTGGGAACACCGCACTGGGAACACCGCACTGGGAACACTGCACCGGAAACACCGCACCGGGAACACTGCACCGGGAACACCGCACTGGGAACACGGCACTGGGAACACCGCACTGGGAACACGGCACTGGGAACACGGCACTGGGAACACGGCACTGGGAACACGGCACTGGGAACACGGCACCGGAAACACCGCACCGGGAACACCGCACCGGGAACACCGCACCGGGAACACCGCACCGGGAACACTGCACTGGGAACACGGCACTGGGAACACGGCACTGGGAACACGGCACTGGGAACATGGCACTGGGAACACCGCACCGGAAACACGGCACTGGGAACACCGCACCGGAAACACGGCACTGGGAACACGGCACTGGGAACACGGCACTCGGCACTGGGAACACGGCACTCGGCACTGGGAACACGGCACTCGGCACTGGGAACACGGCACTCGGCACTGGGAACACGGCACTCGGCACTGGGAACACGGCACTCGGCACTGGGAACACCGCACTGGGAACACTGCACCGGGAACACTGCACTGGGAACACCGCACTGGGAACACGGCACTCGGCACTGGGAACACGGCACTGGGAACACGGCACTCGGCACTGGGAACACGGCACTCGGCACTGGGAACACGGCACTCGGCACTGGGAACACGGCACTCGGCACTGGGAACACGGCACTCGGCACTGGGAACACCGCACTGGGAACACTGCACTGGGAACACTGCACCGGGAACACTGCACTGGGAACACCGCACTGGGAACACGGCACTCGGCACTGGGAACACGGCACTGGGAACACGGCACTCGGCACTGGGAACACGGCACTCGGCACTGGGAACACCGCACTGGGAACACGGCACTGGGAACACTGCACTGGGAACACTGCACCGGGAACACCGCACTGGGAACACCGCACTGGGAACACGGCACTCGGCACTGGGAACACGGCACTCGGCACTGGGAACACCGCACTGGGAACACCGCACTGGGAACACTGCACCGGGAACACTGCACTGGGAACACCGCACTGGGAACACGGCACTGGGAACACGGCACTGGGAACACGGCACCGGGAACACTGCACCGGGAACACCGCACCGGGAACACCGCACCGGGAACACCGCACCGGAAACACCGCACCGGGAACACCGCACCGGGAACACCGCACCGGGAACACCGCACTGGGAACACGGCCCCGGGCCCCGGTCTCATTAAAGTTATCCAGCCTTGCTTCACAACAGAACAGACCCTTCGCCAGACATCAGTCTCAGGGGGGGCATATCGTGTGTCTGTGTGTGTCTGTGTGTGTCTGTGTGTGTGTGTGTGTCTGTGTCTGTGTCTGTGTCTGTCTGTGTCTGTCTGTGTCTGTCTGTGTCTGTCTGTGTCTGTCTGTGTCTGTCTGTGTCTGTCTGTGTCTGTGTGTGTGTCAGTCTCAATCCAGAGCTTTCTCCAGTGAACCCAAACTCTCTGGGACACGTCAGACCTGATCCTAGGTAGACTTAGCACAGGAATTAAAACTAGAGGAGAAAACAGACTGAAAGAAGTCCAGGATCATCTGAAGCACTTGGAAAGGAAACATCAAGTCATGATCCAACTAGAGACAGCAGAACTCAGATCCCAGACTTGTTCAGGGAGGAACGAGAGAAAAACTAAGTTTCTAAAGCAGCGACATGAAGCAGCATGAAGGACCTGGAGCGCCACTGCTGAGCGTCTCTCGCTCCAGCAGTGACCACCGCCTGTCCACATCAGCTGATCACCGCCTCACCAGCTGACGCTGGGCTCTGCAGTCATAAACATCACCTTTATGGACCACATTAAATAACGCAGGCAGATTAGATAACACCGACTTCCAACCCAACCAAACGGGTTGCATCACCGGGTCGACGGCGGTGCTGGTTTCTGTTGTGGTGTAATGGAGATAAACGCTCTAGAGCAGGGGTCGGCAACCTTTTTGTCATGGAGTGCCAGTTTAAAATTTTCTCATCAATGTGTGTGCCATTATCAACTAAAACGCAAGTTAACACAAAATACAAAAAGATTTCCAACATACCTGGAAATGTATTCCTTTCAGATAAAGCAGATACAAACATATCTTTAAAGATATTTTTTCTGTTACTCCAAAAAGTGCTTTCATAAACTTTGTGTTTATGAAAAAAAAAAAAAAAAAAAAAAAACTTTGTGTTTTGTGCTCTGCATGCTCATGTTTCGAATTAACTGGTGCCCGTGTTAACTTGTGACCAATAGATGAATGAGACTTGAAGTCGATCTAGCAAACGTCGGTTTTCTACAGTTACAGTGAATTTATAAGTTTAAAGTCTTTTATGAGTCTTACTTTAACAGCTGCTGTTATCAGCATGTGTTTACACAGAAGTCCGCCGTCACTGGTTAACACGGGAACCAGTTAATCCATAACACCGGCGGGGCGATCGCTCGTTTTTTGCTATGGAGCTCTTTAAACAACTCGCTGTAGCGCGATTTGCTTCCATTTCTTCTCTCCAGTGTTTTTTCTCTCGGGGTTTTTATTAAAACAATGTTTTTCTGCTTGTTTTGACAGTCCTGTTTCCCGTTTACTGCGCACGTCGTCACGTCACTACGTACGGGGGCGCGCACGCGGAACAAATAATCCCCTGTTTTTTTCGCTCCGCTGTCAGGCAGCTTTTATATGAGACACGGAGCGGGTTATCGATCGGTCTACACCACCTCCTACAATCGGCTCCGAAATACAATCCGCTCAGAGTGAAGCAGATCCACTCGGACGTCTACATGACACATCCGCTTCTGCCTTATAAGCCATTATATGGGTGGCACGTAAACGTGCCCAGTGTTAGTGCCACGCGTGCCACCCGTGGCACGCGTGCCAAGGGTTGCCGACCCCTGCTCTAGAGGAATCAGAAGCTCAGCTGCTTCAGCTTCCTGCCGTCGTCTTGGTTTAAAGAGGAACCAGGAAGAGTGAGTCAGTGACCAGCTGGTGTCTCCAGACCTGCTGCTGATTGGCTGAAGGAGTGACCAGAGCTGAGCGCGCACACACCACACACACACACACACACACACACACACACACACACACACACACACGTGTGCCAGTGTCAACACAGGCTTCATGATGAGCTCTTTAAACATGGCGGATCCGTCCAGAGTGGAGATCGCCTCTGACCAATCAGCAGACGGTGGTGTTGTAGCTCCGCCTCCCGATGGGAGGGGTGATGGGGAGCGGTGACTGACAGTGTTTGTCTTTCTGCACCAGGTGTGGGAACGTGGCGGCCATCTTGGAGCTGGATGAGCATCTACAGCGGGAGTTCATCATATTTGAGGCGGCGCCACAGGAAACCAGAGGCATCCCCTCCAAGAAGCCTGTAGCTGACTACTTCCTGTGAAGCCCCGCCCCCTGCCCTGCCCCGCCCCCCCGCCGGCCCACACCTCGTCAGTCGAACTCACTGCAGTCAGTCTGGATTTCCGTTTCCACTGCTGAGCTGGCAGAGTGGAGTCAGGGAGGAGGGGGCGGGGCAACGCCGGGCCCAGCGCAGTCCTCCAAGTTGGCCGAACTCTCTCTCCCCACAGCCTCCGTGGCCCCACCCCCCCACCCCCCACCCCGTAGATACAGCTGTCCCATCTCCACCACACGTCCTCTTCTCTCCATGATAAACATGAGCTGCAGAGGCGTCCTGATGGCGTCTCTCCTGACCTCCATGTCTGCCGCTGTAGAAATGTTCTCTATCATTTAAGGAATTCCGTCAACACCTACCTTGTTTTTGATTTTTGTATAATTGTTTCTGCCAGAGCTGAATGCATAGAGCCTGTCCTGCAGCTCTGCTTGCCTCCATCTTGACCCTGGCGGCAGCTCCTCACCGCTCCTGCTCGCTTCTCACCGGCTCTCGCTCCCAATTCCTTTTAATCTAACAATCTGTTGCTGTCAATTTTGATATTGTGGGAATAAAGTTTTTGTATCGATGCTGATGTTCTTGTGCGGCTGGAACCACCATGACACAACGAGACGCCCGGTCTGTGGACACCAGCGTCTCACGGACTGAGACCTGGTCCAGCTCCACTTCTGTTTCTGTAGACAAATACTAGTTGATCCAAAGCAGAGAGCGAGTCAGGAAGGGCCGACATGAAAACATGAAAACAGACCTGCAGAACCAGACCCAGAGGAGACTTCCTCTAGAACCAGACCCAGAGGGGACTTCCTAGAACCAGACCCAGAGGAGACTTCCTGTAGAACCAGACCCGGAGGAGACTTCCTGCAGAACCAGACCCGGAGGAGACTTCCTGTAGAACCAGACCCACAGGAGACTTCCTGCAGAACCAGACCCGGAGGAGACTTCCTGCAGAACCAGACCCAGAGGAGACTTCCTGCAGAACCAGACTCAGAGGAGACTTCCTGCAGAACCAGACCCAGAGGAGACTTTCTAGAACCAGACCCAGAGGAGACTTCCTGCAGAACCAGACTCAGAGGAGACTTCCTGCAGAACCAGACCCAGAGGAGACTTTCTAGAACCAGACCCAGAGGAGACTTCCTGCAGAACCAGACCCAGAGGAGACTTCTTGCAGAACCAGACCCAGAGGAGACTCTGCAGAACCAGACCCAGAGGAAACTTCCTGCAGAACCAGACCCAGAGGAGACTCTGCAGAACCAGACCCAGAGGAGACTTTCTAGAACCAGACCCAGAGGAGACTTCCTGCAGAACCAGACCCAGAGGAGACTCTGCAGAACCAGACCCAGAGGAAACTTCCTGCAGAACCAGACCCAGAGGAGACTTTCTAGAACCAGACCCAGAGGAGACTTCTTGCAGAACCAGACCCAGAGGAAACTTCCTGCAGAACCAGACCCAGAGGAGACTTTCTAGAACCAGACCCAGAGGAAACTTCCTGCAGAACCAGACCCAGAGGAGACTTCCTGCAGAACCAGACCCAGAGGAGACTCTGCAGAACCAGGTGAATGCTGAATGTCAGGAGTGTTGTGGACCTGAACCTTGCGGTGGTCAGAAAACCCGGAGCCGTCTGGCGACTCGCTGGAGGAAACATCATTCTCTTCTTTTATTTTGAAAAATCTACGTTTCTGAAATGTGCAGTGAGTCCAGTGAGCTGGGAGGGCTTCATCATTTTCAGACTCGGGACCCACGAGCTGAGATGAGCTGCTCACGGAGTTTGCATGTTCTCCCTGCTGCGCGTGTCTGCTTATGCAACGAGTGGGGAAACTCCTACATTTCCCAGCATGCCTCACTGCGAGTGAGAGGGAGGAGAGACAGGACGGACCAGAACGACGGCTCCGCGAGGACACGCACGCACGCACACACGCACAGTCTCGTATTTCTATCCTTGTGGGGACCGTCCATTGACTCCCATTCATGTCTAGCCCCTAACCCTGACCCTTACCCTAACCCTAACCCACACCACAACAAAGCCTAACCCTAAAGAAATGTTTTTGCACTTTTACTTTTTTCAGTAACAACAACATGGTCAAGAAAACACTGTTTCTCCTACTTAGGACCGGAAAAAGGTCCCCACAAGGCACGTCGTTCCACGTTTTGCTATCCTTGTGGGGACATTTGGCCCCAACAAGGATAGAAATACGAGAACACACACACACACACACACACACACACACACACACACACACACACACACACACACACACACACACACACACACACACACACACACCACGCCTCTCTGCATTGTTTGCACGATCGAAACGACGTCTGTTAGTTTCCGTCCTGAAGGAGCAAAGAGGGAAGTGTGTGTGTGTGTGTGTGTGTGAGTGTGTGCTCGAAGTGTGTGTGCGAAGTGTTTGCGAAGCGTGTGTGAAGTGTGTTAGAAGCTGCTGGGGATTCTGATTGGACTCGTGCCGACTGACCCGGTAAACGTTCGTCGTGTGTGTGTGTGTGTTTTGTTTTGTTTTTTTTTTGTTTTTTTTGGGGGGGGGGGGGGTGAATCTCAGCTCTCCACACAAATCAGTGTGTTCTGCTTCCTCGTGCTGCGTTCACTGCCGTGGGACAGTGGACAGTCCGACTCAGACATGTCAAGTCGTCCCCTGTCCCTGCTGAGCCTGTCTTTAGGGGACATTTGGTGTGTATTGTTGTGTTGTCTGGTGTGTATTGTTGTGTTATTGTTGTGGGGCGGCTGTGGGTCAGTGGGGAGAGCAGTCGTCTGACAATCACGTTAGTTCGATTCCTGTCTCTGCATGTCGAAGTGTCCTTGGGCAAGACACTGAACCCCAAATTGCCCCCAGTGGACGGACTGAGCTCCTTGCACGGCGGCCGCCTCCACCGGTGTGTGAATGTGAGTGTGAATGGGTGAATGTGACAATGCCTGTAAAGCGCTTTGGGCTCTGCCAGTGCAGAGGAGAAGCTCTGTAGAAGTGTAGAAGGTTTACCATTCTGGTGTGTGTTGTGTTGTCTGGTGTGTGTGTGTTGTGTTGTCTGGTGTGTGTGTAGTTGTGTTGTCTGGTGTGTGTGTAGTTGTGTTGTTTGGTGTGTGTGTAGTTGTGTTGTTTGGTGTGTGTGTAGTTGTGTTGTCTGGTGTGTAGTTGTGTTGTCTGGTGTGTGTTGTTGTTGTGTTGTCTGGTGTGTGTGTGTTGTGTTGTCTGGTGTGTGTGTAGTTGTGTGTCCTGGTGTGTGTAGTTGTGTTGTCTGGTGTGTGTGTAGTTGTGTGTCCTGGTGTGTGTAGTTGTGTTGTCTGGTGTGTGTGTAGTTGTGTTGTCTGGTGTGTGTAGTTGTGTTGTCTGGTGTGTGCAGTTGTGTTGTCTGGTGTGTGTTGTTGTGTGTCCTGGTGTGTGTAGTTGTGTTGTCTTGTGTGTGTGTAGTTGTGTTGTCTGGTGTGTGTTGTTGTGTGTCCTGGTGTGTGTTGTTGTGTTGTCTGGTGTGTGTGTAGTTGTGTTGTCTTGTGTGTGTGTAGTTGTGTTGTCTGGTGTGTGTAGTTGTGTTGTCTGGTGTGTGTGTTGTGTGTCCTGGTGTGTTGTTGTGTGTCCTGGTGTGTGTGTTGTGTGTCCAGGTGTGTGTGTTGTGTGTCCTGGTGTGTTGTTGTGTGTCCTGGTGTGTGTGTTGTGTGTCCAGGTGTGTGTGTTGTGTGTCCAGGTGTGTGTGTTGTGTGTCCTGGTGTGTGTGTTGTGTGTCCTGGTGTGTTGTTGTGTGTCCTGGTGTGTGTGTTGTGTGTCCTGGTGTGTTGTTGTGTGTCCTGGTGTGTGTGTTGTGTTGTCTGGTGTGTGTGTGTTGTGTGTCCAGGTGTGTGTGTTGTGTGTCCTGGTGTGTGTGTTGTGTGTCCTGGTGTGTGTGTGTTGTGTGTCCTGGTGTGTTGTTGTGTGTCCAGGTGTGTGTTGTGTTGTCTGGTGTGTGTTGTTGTGTGTCCTGGTGTGTGTGTTGTGTGTCCTGGTGTGTGTGTTGTGTGTCCAGGTGTGTGTGTTGTGTGTCCAGGTGTGTGTGTTGTGTGTCCAGGTGTGTGTTGTGTTGTCTGGTGTGTGTTGTTGTGTGTCCAGGTGTGTGTGTTGTGTGTCCAGGTGTGTGTGTTGTGTGTCCAGGTGTGTGTGTTGTGTGTCCTGGTGTGTGTGTTGTGTGTCCTGGTGTGTGTGTTGTGTGTCCTGGTGTGTTGTTGTGTGTCCTGGTGTGTGTGTTGTGTTGTCTGGTGTGTGTTGTTGTGTGTCCTGGTGTGTTGTTGTGTGTCCAGGTGTGTGTGTTGTGTGTCCAGGTGTGTGTGTTGTGTGTCCAGGTGTGTGTGTTGTGTTGTCTGGTGTGTTGTTGTGTGTCCAGGTGTGTGTGTTGTGTGTCCAGGTGTGTGTGTTGTGTGTCCAGGTGTGTGTGTTGTGTGCCTCCTGCTGAGCTCTCCCGGTCCGTGCTCAGGTGTGGATCCTGTCTCTGGGTCCTGGTCTGGGGCGGGTGTCTCTGGAGGAGGACCTGAAGCAGGGCGGGGACGCCGGTCTGGCTGCTGAGTCATGTGGACCAGACTTTCTGGTCCTGCGTCTCAGTCTCAGCAGGAACCGGTCCGATCAGGTCCTCGGACCCTCATCATGCAGACACACGTTCAGAGAGGAACCGCCCGGAGAACCCGGGACGTCCTGCACATGGTCCAGACTCAGACCCCAGACCTCAGGTCTGCTGCTGACCCTCAGCAGAACCCGCTCAGAGCAGAGGGTCACTGTGGAGGTCCTGGTCCTGGTCCTGGTCCTGGTCCTGAGCAGAGGCCTCGGACCATAATCAGACTTATTGGACAAAACATCGTACAAACCCAGTCGTCTGAAAGATGACGAACAGAGTGGACCAGAAGTGGACCCAGGTCTGTCCCTGTGGTTCTTACTGGACTCTGGTGGTCCTGGCGGTTCTGTGGTTCTGATTGGACTCTGGTGGTTCTGACTGGACTCTGGTGGTTCTGACTGGACTGTGGTGGTCCCGTGGTTCTGACTGGACTCTGGTGGTCCTGGTGGTTCTGACTGGACTGTGGTGGTCCCGTGGTTCTGACTGGACTCTGGTGGTCCCGTGGTTCTGACTGGACTCTGGTGGTTCTGACTGGACTCTGGTGGTTCTGACTGGACTCTGGTGGTCCCGTGGTTCTGACTGGACTCTGGTGGTTCTGACTGGACTCTGGTGGTCCCGTGGTTCTGACTGGACTCTGGTGGTTCTGACTGGACTCTGGTGGTTCTGACTGGACTCTGGTGGTCCCGTGGTTCTGACTGTACTCTGGTGGTTCTGACTGGACTCTGGTGGTTCTGACTGGACTCTGGTGGTTCTGACTGGACTCTGGTGGTCCTGTGGTTCTGACTGGACTCTGGTGGTTCTGACTGGACTCTGGTGGTTCTGACTGGACTCTGGTGGTCCTGTGGTTGCAGCTGACAGGATGGAGGCCCAGGTGCAGGTGGTGACCCGGCTGCGGGCGGCGTTCCGGTCCGGCCTCACGGTTCCAGAACAGTTCCGCCGGTCGCAGCTGCTGCAGCTCGTGGCCTTGCTCAAGGACAACGAGGAAGCCATCCTGACGGCGCTGCACTCCGACCTCCGCAGGGTGAGTCCACACCTGACCTGACCCCGGGGTCAGAGCAGGGCTCGCCCTGTGGGGGTCAGGGGTCGCCCTCCCTCTGTCCTGCTGTCCCTCTGTCCTGCTGTCCCTCTTTTCTGCTGTCCCTGCTGTCCCTCTGTCCCTGCTGTCCCTCTGTCCCTGCTGTCCCTCTGTCCCTCTGTCCCTCTGAGTCCTCCCGTCTGTCTTCTCACTGCAGCCCAAGTTCGAGTCCGTCCTTGCTGAGATTGAGATGGTGTCCACCGAGCTGCACCACGCCCTGTCCAACCTGTCCAGCTGGATGAAGCCGCAGTACGTCGACAAAAACCTGGTGAGTGACCTGGGGGGGACGGGGGACATGTGGCTCACACACTGCCTCACTGAAGACACACACACACACACACACACGCGCGCGCCCGTCCTGCTGATGACCCTGGTCCTGTTTCAGGCCACCAAGCTGGACGACTGCTTCGTGCGGAGGGAGCCGGTGGGGCTGGTCCTGGTGGTGGGGCCCTGGAACTACCCGCTGCAGCTGCTGCTGCTGCCGCTGGTGGCGGCCATCGCTGCAGGTGCGTCTTCACGGGTAGGAGGGTGTGTGGGGTGAGAGGGTGAACCGTCCAGACCGCCCGCGCCTGTGAGAGCACGGCGGCGGTTCCTGGTTCTGGCTGTAAGTGTGTGTGGTTGTGCGCGTCACGTGCTCGCAGCTGTGCCTGGCCGCAGGTCAAAGGGAGGTTCACTGTGTTGTTTCCTGCTCCTCATCAGACTGAGGGCTTCGTGGTCAGAGAGATCCCAGAACTTCCTGTTTGCTCTCCGGTCCAGCTGACTTCATGCATCCTTCACGATTCGGTGTTGAGTGTTTTGTTGCTTTTACACAAACCGTCTTCCTCCCATCAGTGACCCCTCCGCTGCTTTATTTCCTCTCTCACCTGGTGAAGCTGCATGTAAACCTCCGTGTCAGGCCACGTCGGCAGAGTTGATGTCAGTTCGATAACCTGTTTGTTGAAACTCTCCTTTTTAGAAGTCATCAAACATTGCCTCTAATCTGTCTCTTTAGCATGGTTTGGGCATCTGTGGACAAATGTATTCAGCCATTTGAAGTGAGCTAAAATGAGAAAGGAAATGAATTCCTGATTAATTCTATTAATGACAAAGACAAACAGTTCCACGTCTACAAACAGGCCTTGAGGTGGGCGAGCCGGAGAGACGATCAGCAGAAAGAGAGGCGACAGTACGGCGAACATTAGTCTGGAAATACCTGAAGCCAGACACGCCATTTGAAGGAATGTCAGATTGATTGATAAAGCAGATGGGTTTATGGGATAACATTCTCTTTATATCTGGAGTGAGCCACACTTACTGAGTAGATCCGAGGTTAGCCTACGCTGGTCACTGGGTCTGATCCACAGAGGAACACATCGTCTGCATACAGGAAGAGTCTGAGTCGGAGGTCAGCCTCAGCAGGGAGGGATTTTAGTGCAGCTGACAGAAGTTTGGTGTCTGGAGCGACGGTAAAGGCTGGTCCATGCTTCGCTTTGGAGCCTCCGCACCAAAGATGCGGACGCACTTTCTCCCATGCTGCATTCTGGGCTCAGAGCGTTCCATGCAGGCGCGCTGATCCAGGCATCCTCCAGAGGCTTTTCCGGCACTACAGACTGTTTATCTGCTCCTTTGTTACAGAGTGTTTATAGGAAATGAGGCACACACACTGTCAGTACATTATCATTAAGTATTGAAGTTTATTGAGCCTTTTTTTCCTGTTTCTGAATCGCGGGGCGGCGCCGGAGCGATTAGATACTTCTGTCAGCAGACCTTCTCCCTCCAGACAGAGTCTCTCTCTCTCTTTCCACCAGTTTTTCTCTCTCGGTGTCTCTGAGTGGAGCCATCGGGCTGGAGCGCCGTCTTCCGTCACTTTCACCGCCATGTTCTGTTTGCTGTGGCGCTCTGGCGAATGCGTACACCGCCGCGACGGCCACAAAATGTGGCTGCTGTGCGGACGTCCGCGGATCGGTCCGCTGGACCCTGGCGGGCAGGAATTCATGACGATTTTTACGTCACGCGGACCAACGCGCAGCGCCTGAACAGGGTCGGGGCAGAGTGTGTCGTCCGGACTGGAGAGAGGCGCAAAGAGGGCTCAGAGCTCCACGGTCACTCTGCTGGATGCTCTACTAGGTGACGGGCGGATATACTCCTATCAGCGGGGGTGGTTACCTGTGTTGTCACTAACGCGCTACTAATTAACGCGTTATTTTAATCTGATTACTTTCTTTCAGTAACGAGCAATCTAACGCGTTCATCTTTCCAAACCAGTAATCTGATTAAAGGTAGTTTCCTAAGTGACTGTGCGTTACTATTTTGTTATTTCCTCATAATATATTGTAACGTTCTGCGATCCACGAAGCCCCAGACGTCCCCGGGTCGTCCCAAACGGATTTTTTATTTTACTGAGGCCAAGCAGACCATCAACAACACAGGGCTACTGCTGCAGCTGTAACCCACGCCAAAACTCTCCTCTCAGCTCTCTCCAGCAGTCCTGAACACAACACCAACAGGCTGGCTTCAGCCACCTGTCTAATCTTAGAGCGCCACCTTCAGGAACAATGGTGCAACAGCACGTTTGTTCCACTATTGCTGCACCTTCAATAGAGTATTATTCAAACAACCGGTTGTCATTCTTATGTTGAGGCAGCAAAGGGAGGAAATCGGTAAAAAGTACCTAAGTTACTTTTAAAGTAACTTAGGTACTTTGGTATCGAAGTAATCAGTAAAGTAACTACCTTTTTGATGAGTAATCAGTAATTGGATTACCTTTTCAAGTAATCTGTGACAGCACTGCTGGTTGCCAGACAGACTGAACCCAGATGTCGACATTTATTCTAACAGAAAAATTCTCCCAGCAGAAAACAGCCTGATGCAGCAGGCCAGGCGCCATAGACAGCTCCTCAATGTCCAGACCCCCAGAGCGTCTCACAGTCAGGGGCACTCGTCCCCACAGGACGCCACTGAGTGGCCGCTCTACACTCCTCAGAGTCTATCGCCGTCTCCGCCAGTCCTGGTCAGAACTCCAGCTGCCCAGTGCCAGTACTGGCAGTGATGTGGTTCCTGGTCATCTGGACCAACCAGGACCCTGGTCTCCGCTGCAGTCTGGACCAACCAGGACCCTGGTCTCTGCAGTCTGGTCCAGTCTGGTCCTGACGCTGCTCCTGCTGCTTTGTGTTTGAAGGAAACTGTGTGATCCTCAAGCCTTCAGAGATCAGCGCCGCCACCGACGGTCTGATCGCAGAGCTGCTGCCCAGATACCTCCACCAGGTAGGCTCGCCTCGCCGCTTGGCCTTCTCACTCATATTGTTTGCATAGTTGTGGTGAGTCACGTTGCTAGCTCCTGTCACGGATCCCGCGGTAGTCTGGAGCATTTTGTCCTAAAGCTACCGCAGTGCAGTGCTCGGCTGTAGCCCGGCGCCCCTCTGCAGCGCCGGGGTCGGACTGAACCGCCCTCTGAGCGCCGGCTGTTGTCCGCAGGACTGCTACGCTGTGGTGAGCGGTGGCGCCGAGGAGACCAGCGCTCTTCTCACCATTCCCTTCGACCACATCTTCTACACAGGTGCGACTGGAGTCTGGTTCACCACACCCGGCTCTGGAGTGCAGTTACAGACGTGTGGACGTGTAGTCATACAAGTATAGAAGTAAACACTTTTTCTCTCCGTCTCACTGGTTCTTTTTCTAAAATATTCATACCTGAGTGTTATTATTAATTTGAAGAAATAATTTTTTCATGCAGCTTTCAAATAAGCACAGATCATAAACTGAAGGCTTAATGTTGTTTGATTAATCCCAGCTGCAGATGTCTCCTTTCTGTTTGTACAAACAAAGGTCAGCATGTTATTTAGAAATCTTTTCACTAAACCTGAACAAGTAGACATTTTAGAAGAAGGAGTTTGAAGTGAGTGTTCTTCCATTCTGCTGTCCCCTGTGTCCCTCACTCTCCCTCTTTCACTTTGACATAAAACATTAAACAGAAGTCTGCTTCAGATGTCCGTCAGCGCCGTCTCCACCCCCCACTGTTTCTGGTCCAGCGGTCTTCTTGTGGTCCTGTCTCCGCTGTCCTCCTCACGGTTGTTCCTCCTCCAGGCTCTCAGGCTGTAGCTCGCCTCGTCCTGCAGGCGGCCGCCGTCCACCTGACCCCGGTGACCCTGGAGCTGGGGGGGAAGTGTCCCTGCTTCATCCACGACCAGGTGGACGTGGCGGCGGCGGCGCGGCGCCTGGCCTGGTCCAAGTTCTTCAATGCGGGCCAGAGCTGCGTGGCCCCGGACTTCGTGCTGTGCTCGGCCGCCACCAGGGACGCCCTGCTGCCGGCGCTGAGGGACACCCTGCAGGAGTTCTACAGCCAGGAGCCCCAGAAGAGTCCCCACCTGTCCCGCATCGTGTCCCCTCGCCACTGCACACGTCTCACCGAGCTGCTGGAGAAAACCAGCGGGAAGGTCGTGATTGGAGGAGAGAGCGACCCGGAGGACAAGTACATCGGTGGGACAGACGGTTCTCTGGTCCATGTTCTCTGTTTGTCTCCGGGTGTCCTCTGGCAGTCAGCCAGCCGCAGCCCAGAATTAGTGAGATGAGGCAGAAACTGAAGGACAGCCGCGACCTTCCAGTGTCCGCCGCAGAACCGCCGGGACCGAGACCTGGTCCACATGGTCTCGAACACAGAGAGACGGTCCAGCAGCTCAGAACACACTGATGCTCTGACAGGTGGCCTCATTCTGAAGTTCCCTTCAGTTCCTGCAAGAAACCTGCAGAACCAGACCCAGAGGAGACTTCCTAGAACCAGACCCAGAGGAGACTTCCTAGAACCAGACCCAGAGGAGACTTCCTAGAACCAGACCCAGAGGAGACTTCCTAGAACCAGACCCAGAGGAGACTTTCTAGAACCAGACCCAGAGGAGACTTCCTAGAACCAGACCCAGAGGAGACTACCTGCAGAACCAGACCCAGAGGAGACTTCCTAGAACCAGACTCAGAGGAGACTTCCTGCAGAACCAGACTCAGAGGAGACTTCTTAGAACCAGACCCAGAGGAGACTTTCTAGAACCAGACTCAGAGGAGACTACCTGCAGAACCAGACTCAGAGGAGACTTCCTAGAACCAGACCCAGAGGAGACTACCTGCAGAACCAGACCCAGAGGAGACTTCCTAGAACCAGACTCAGAGGAGACTTCCTGCAGAACCAGACTCAGAGGAGACTTCCTAGAACCAGACTCAGAGGAGACTTCCTGCAGAACCAGACTCAGAGGAGACTTCCTAGAACCAGACTCAGAGGAGACTTCCTAGAACCAGACCCAGAGGAGACTACCTGCAGAACCAGACCCAGAGGAGACTTCCTAGAACCAGACTCAGAGGAGACTTCCTGCAGAACCAGACTCAGAGGAGACTTCTTAGAACCAGACCCAGAGGAGACTTTCTAGAACCAGACCCAGAGGAGACTACCTGCAGAACCAGACCCAGAGGAGACTTCCTAGAACCAGACTCAGAGGAGACTTCCTGCAGAACCAGACTCAGAGGAGACTTCCTAGAACCAGACTCAGAGGAGACTTCCTAGAACCAGACCCAGAGGAGACTACCTGCAGAACCAGACCCAGAGGAGACTTCCTAGAACCAGACTCAGAGGAGACTTCCTGCAGAACCAGACTCAGAGGAGACTTCCTAGAACCAGACTCAGAGGAGACTTCCTGCAGAACCAGACTCAGAGGAGACTTCCTAGAACCAGACTCAGAGGAGACTTCCTAGAACCAGACCCAGAGGAGACTACCTGCAGAACCAGACCCAGAGGAGACTTCCTAGAACCAGACTCAGAGGAGACTTCCTGCAGAACCCGACTCAGAGGAGACTTCCTGCAGAACCAGACCCAGAGGAGACTTCCTAGAACCAGACCCAGAGGAGAACCCTGCAGAACCAGACCCAGAGGAGACTTTCTAGAACCAGACCCAGAGGAGACTTCCTGCAGAACCAGACCCAGAGGAGAACCCTGCAGAACCAGACCCAGAGGAGACTTTCTAGAACCAGACCCAGAGGGGACTTCCTGCAGAACCAGACCCAGAGGTTGGAGGCCAGACCGATGTTGAGTAGGGCAGCACAGGACCTTTAAAGGTGCACTGCCACATTGCACCATATTGCGTCAAACTCTCCTCCCCCCATGAGTCTGCAGAGGGGCGGGAGGACAGAAGCCACCTGCTCCCTGACTGGACAGTCACATTTGCCACTGTCCAATCAGCTATGAGAGTCAAGACCATGGCAAGTTTAGCAACTGCAACTTCAGAGGCTTGCACACAAGCTTCGTTTTCAAGCTTCGCATCTCAAAACAGGACGTTTGCAGAGAACTTGTTTCTTTTCAGAAATGCAAATGTTTTTTGCAGTCTTGCAGATCCCTCTCTACACGTCCACAAAGTTTAATTTTTGTGCAGATTTTTTTATAACATGGCAAAACTTGATTTACGAATACCAAATATAGATGGCGTTACTTTGAGCCCACACACCGGCGGCGCAGCCATAAAGTCCAGAATGTTGTGCTGCTTGCCTGGCAACCCTGGAGCCTGACGCACCATTGGCTCTGGAACCAGGAAGTGGTGATGGCCCAGCCCCGCCCACTGAAGCTGTCCTGACTCCAGCCTCTCAGTTTGAAGGAAATAAGCTTGAGGAAGACATGACTGATGAAGAAGACAGGTTGTTTAAAGGGAGTGATGGCCACTAATGGGAAGGATTTGAATTATTTTCATAGTAAATTTATTATTTTAAGTGAAAATATTTTTAATGACATAGCAGTCTTTCCAACGTGTGACGGATGCCGACCCTCCTCACCAGACTGGTTTCCCTGCTCCAGTTGTCGGTGTGGCCCACACTGTTTTCTGGACACCATCTCGACAGCCAGCGGTGAAATGAGGACGTGTGTCCAGCAGGCTGTGGAGGTTTCCCGTCCTCCAGCACATCCTGCAGAGCTTGTTGACCAGCAGATCATTTCAGCCGGGTGTGTTGGAAGAAGGACATGTGGACGGGGGGGCCTGAGGCCCGGGACCGAGAGACGGCGCCGACCGAAGCTGGTCAGGAGTGAAGTGTGTGACGAGTGTCCTGTCTGCTCAGCTCCCACGGTGGTGGTGGACGTGGCCGAGGACGACGCTCTGATGAAGGAGGAGATCTTTGGGCCCATTCTGCCCATCGTCACCGTGGAGTCTGTGACGGAGGGCATCGACTTCATCAACCGCCACGACAAGCCGCTGGCCCTCTACGTCTTCTCCGACAGCTCCTCGGTAAGTCACGGCCTTCTCCAGGGCCCCTGGGCCCTCTGACCTCTAGACCTTCTCCAGGGCCCCTGGGCCCTCTGACCTCTAGGCCTTCTCCAGGGCCCCTGGGCCCTCTGACCTCTAGGCCTTCTCCAGGGCCCCTGGGCCCTCTGACCTCTAGACCTTCTCCAGGGCCCCTGGGCCCTCTGACCTCTAGGCCTTCTCCAGGGCCCCTGGGCCCTCTGACCTCTAGACCTTCTCCAGGGCCCCTGGGCCCTCTGACCTCTAGGCCTTCTCCAGGGCCCCTGGGCCCTCTGACCTCTAGACCTTCTCCAGGGCCCCTGGGCCCTCTGACCTCTAGACCTTCTCCAGGGCCCCTGGGCCCTCTGACCTCTAGGCCTTCTCCAGGGCCCCTGGGCCCTCTGACCTCTAGGCCTTCTCCAGGGCCCCTGGGCCCTCTGACCTCTAGACCTTCTCCAGGGCCCCTGGGCTCTGCCCGGGTCTCTAACCTCTCTGTGTGTCAGGTGGTCAGGCAGGTCCTGGAGAAGACCAGCAGTGGAGGCTTCTGCTCCAACGACGGCATCGTGCACATGACGCTGCCCGGCCTGCCCTTCGGAGGAGTGGGTGGGTTTCACACACTCTGCACGGACTCAAACACACTCACATCTGAAACAAACATCTGAAGACACTTGTCCATGAAGATCAGGAAAGACGGCTGTCTGTTCCAGCAGACTCGCCGAGCCGTTGACCTGTTGACCCAGATCTGAGATCTTTGGCCGTCTTTGTGACCGGGTGGTTCCTCTGGGAGGCCTGGGGGAGCAGGGCTGAGGGGGGGGGGGGGGCTTTGCTGGAGACACGGAATCCAAACACTCCTCCACCTTGAGGACACTGATGGAGAGCTGCCAGACGACCTGACCTTCAGGCAGCCGACCCGACCCCAGTCCAGACGCTGTGGATGAGGTGGACCACAGAGTGAGGACCGAGGACGTCTCTGGAAGTCCTCCAGGACCTCAGTGGGGTTTCAGTCAGGGCCAGCTGACAGCGATGCCTTCAGAGGACGTAGGAAATTTAAACTCTACAAAATGTGACCGTTTGTTTTCTGGGTCCAGCAACAGACTCAGTGAGGAAGAAAAACATTTTGCTCACCTCTGAATTCACTTCAGGCACTTCACACTTTTGCTTCCTATATCATTTCAGACGTGTTTGTTCAAAGTTCTGGTAAGCGTAGTGGGAATCTGCCAGTCAACAAAGTGAAACTGAACAGTGTCCGAACTGCGGACGGAAATAGCAGTGCTCTGCAGCTCCTGGTTGGGACTGAGGAGGCTGGAAGAACACACTCGTTCACTGACTCAGAACATCACACAGCGCAGTTTACCACGCTCAACGCCTTGCAGCACTCAGAGCCGACCTGAGCCCGTCTGTGGGAGAGACAGCCAATCAGAGACTGACATGGCCTTCTGTCTGTCCAGGGGCGAGCGGCTGGGGCAAGTACCACGGACGCTGGGGCTTCGAAACCTTCAGCCACCAGCGGGCCTGCATGCTGCGGGGCTGGGCGCTGGAGCGGCTCAACGGCCTGCGCTACCCCCCCTACAGCGAGGACAAGCTGGGCTGGCTGCGCTGGACCACGTCCCCCAAGAGCTGCGTGCTGATGTGACCGAGTCCACATGTCCTCGGTCTGGTTTCTTTCCCCTCTGTGTTCTGAAGCAGTTCATCAAGAATAAAGCTGATAGACTTTGGATGAACCGGAGTGTTTCTGTTCTTTCTTCAGACGGAGGAGTCGGAAGAGACTCAGTCTGACCAGTTTTTTGACAACGTCTCAAAAATGTACCGTGATGAAACCACTTTATTTTTCTCAGTACAGTATAGATATTATCTCTGAAGGATGTTACGTAGAAAACTAGCAGTAAAACTTTCAGGTTCTTCTCCTGGTTCTCCTCCTCCTCCTCCAGGTTCTTCTCCTGGTTCTCCTCCTCCTCCTCCAGGTTCTTCTCCTGGTTCTTCTCCTGGTTCTTCTCCTGGTTCTCCTCCTCCTCCTGGTTCTTCTCCTCCTCCTGGTTCTTCTCCTGGTTCTCCTCCTCCTCCAGGTTCTTCTCCTGGTTCTTCTCCACCTCCAGGTTCCTGATAAACGGTTCTTCTCCTGGCTGCTGCTCTTTTCCACACATAAAATACAGAACGCTTGTTTGGCATCCTGAGGAACTCACGGTTGGCTCTGGAACCCGGAGGTACTGAGGAGGTAGCCCCGCCCACCGGAGTCGTCCCTTCTCAGTTTGAAGGAGATAAAGTTGACCAAGACATTATTGATGGAGACAGTTTGGGGACGTGCCGAATAACGGTGTTCAATAAAGTTTATTCAAAGCGAGGAGAGTTCTGTATAAAGGTCACTTTATTAAAACACTCCGAGAAGAGGAGAACACAGCTGATGGACACAAACATTCTCTGAGAAGTGGTTTAAATTTCACCAGTTTATTACTGAGATTCTCTCTCTCTCTCACACACACACACACACACACACACACACACACACACACACACACACACACACACAGAGCCCCTCCCTCTCATGGCTCAGGCTTGTGGGAGGAGGGGGGGCTGGTCCTGGGGGCCGCCTGCTCAGCTGGGGCACAGTCGGGCTGGGGAGGCGGGCTGGCGGCGGCCGGTTCTTTCTGGACCAGCTCCGGCTCGTCCTGACCTGCCTGGGGGGGGTGGACCAGGACCCGGTCGATCAGCCCAAAGTCCTGAGCTTCCATGGGGCTCATGTAGCGGTCCCTCTCCATGACACTCTCTGGGGAGGGGGGGTGCAGAGACTTTAGTCTTTAGATATCAGTGTTTAGTCTTTAGACATCAGTCTTTAATCTGCAGATATCAGTCTCTAGTCTGGAGTCATCGATCTTTAGTCTGGAGACGTCAGTCTTTAGTCTGGAGACGTCGGTCTTTAGTCTGGAGACGTCGGTCTTTAGTCTGGAGACGTCGGTCTTTAGTCTGGAGACGTCGGTCTTTAGTCTGGAGACGTCGGTCTTTAGTCTTCAGATATCAGTCTCTAGTCTGGAGTCATCGATCTTTAGTCTGGAGACGTCGGTCTTTAGTCTGGAGACGTCGGTCTTTAGTCTGGAGACGTCGGTCTTTAGTCTGGAGACGTCGGTCTTTAGTCTGGAGACGTCGGTCTTTAGTCTTCAGATATCAGTCTCTAGTCTGGAGTCATCGATCTTTAGTCTGGAGACGTCGGTCTTTAGTCTGGAGACGTCAGTCTCTAGTCTGGAGTCATCGATCTTTAGTCTGGAGACGTCGGTCTTTAGTCTGGAGACGTCAGTCTCTAGTCTGGAGTCATCGATCTTTAGTCTGGAGACGTCGGTCTTTAGTCTGGAGACGTCGGTCTTTAGTCTGGAGACGTCGGTCTCTTTAGTCTGGAGACGTCGGTCTTTAGTCTGGAGACGTCGGTCTTTAGTCTGGAGACGTTTAGTCTGGAGACGTCGGTCTTTAGTCTGGAGACGTCGGTCTTTAGTCTACAGACTCGGTTTTAGTCTACAGACGTCGGTGTTTAGTCTTCAAATATCAGTCTTTAGATATCGGTCTTTACTCTGGAGACATCGGTCTTTAGTCTGGAGACGTCGGTGTTTAGTCTGGAGACGTCGGTCTTTAGTCTTCAGATATCAGTCTCTAGTCTGGAGTCATCGATCTTTAGTCTGGAGACGTCGGTCTTTAGTCTGGAGACGTCGGTCTTTAGTCTGGAGACGTTTAGTCTGGAGACGTCGGTCTTTAGTCTGGAGACGTCGGTCTTTAGTCTACAGACTCGGTTTTAGTCTGGAGACGTCGGTGTTTAGTCTTCAAATATCAGTCTTTAGATACCGGTCTTTACTCTGGAGACATCGGTCTTTAGTCTGGAGACGTCGGTCTTTAGTCTGGAGACGTCGGTCTTTACTCTGGAGACATCGGTCTTTAGTTTGGAGACGTTGGTCTTTAGTCTGGAGACGTCAGTCTTTAGTCTGGAGACGTCGATCTTTAGTCTTCAAATATCAGTCTTTAGATATCGGTCTTTACTCTGGAGACATCGGTCTTTAGTCTGGAGACGTCGGTCTTTAGTTTGGAGACGTCGGTCTTTAGTCTGGAGACGTTGGTCTTTAGTCTGGAGACATCGATCTTTAGTCTTCAAATATCAGTCTTTAGATATCGGTCTTTAGTCTGGAGACGTCGGTCTTTAGTTTGGAGACGTCGGTCTTTACTCTGGAGATGTCGGTCTTTACTCTGGAGACATCGGTCTTCAGTCTGGAGACGTCGACCTTTAGTCTGGAGACGTCGATCTTTAGTCTTAGATATCGGTCTTTACTCTGGAGATGTCGGTCTTTAGTCTGGAGACATCGGTCTTTAGTGTGGAGACATCGGTCTTTAGTCTGGAGACGTCGGTCTTTAGTCTGGAGACGTCGGTCTTTAGTCTGGAGACGTCGGTCTTTAGTCTGGAGACGTCGGTCTTTACTCTGGAGACATCGGTCTTTAGTTTGGAGACGTCGGTCTTTAGTCTGGAGACGTCGGTCTTTACTCTGGAGACGTCGGTCTTTACTCTGGAGACGTCGGTCTTTAGTTTGGAGACGTCGGTCTTTAGTCTGGAGACATCGGTCTTTAGTGTGGAGACATCGGTCTTTAGTCTGGAGACGTCGGTCTTTAGTCTGGAGACGTCGGTCTTTAGTCTGGAGACGTCGGTCTTTAGTCTGGAGACGTCGGTCTTTAGTCTGGAGACGTCGGTCTTTACTCTGGAGACATCGGTCTTTAGTTTGGAGACGTCGGTCTTTAGTCTGGAGACGTCGGTCTTTACTCTGGAGACGTCGGTCTTTACTCTGGAGACGTCGGTCTTTAGTCTGGAGACGTCGGTCTTTACTCTGGAGACGTCGGTCTTTAGTTTGGAGACGTCGGTCTTTACTCTGGAGACGTCGGTCTTTACTCTGGAGACATCGGTCTTTAGTCTGGAGACGTCGGTCTTTAGTCTGGAGACGTCGGTCTTTACTCTGGAGACGTCGGTCTTTGGATATCAGTCTTTAGTCTTTGGATATCAGTCTTTAGTAGGGCCCGACTGATACGGCTTTTCTGAGGCCGATGCTGATTCCGATATTTGACAGAAAATAATTCCGATGTCCGGTTTATCAACCGACTAATTTACAAATTATTTAATGAATCAAATAATTTCTGTTCCGGTCCCTCACCACTTGCAATAACAAAAATATGAATTGCAGGCAGAATGTTTTACTGTTTTACAATATTTTGTCCTTCAGTTTTTGTTCAACTTTACAACACAGAGGAATTTTCAAGTTCAAAAACATGTTGTCTTTGACAGAGTTGCATTTTGAATATATAATGGTCACAAATAGTCCGACACTAATATTACTGCAGAGCAACACAGTGAGATGCTGTTGCAGCTGTCACGTTGGAGTAGTTTCTGCCATTAAAAAATAAAATCTCAACATCGAGTTTAAAGGTGCTGTAGGCAGGATTTTGCTAGTCAGTGCTAATTTTTCTGTGTTTTCTGCTCTGCACACACAGCGGCATGGGGCAGGGAGGGGGAGGGAGGGAGAGAGAGAGAGACGGAGCGAGCAGCACAGCAGCAGCAGAGAGAGAGAGGGACGTGGAGACGACCATTAGCATCACTGTAAGTGTATTAAAACCTTCACAAGTTGAAAGTCAACATACATAACCTCCTTTGTGGAGGAAATAAGTTCCACCTGTTCAACAAGCATAAACGTGCATCATGTTAGCATAAACAGCGACATTTCCACAGCCCAGTTTTACACAACCACACATGCTTGTTAAGCTAACAGCTAGCAGCTCGTTGAAAACACGCTGAAAGAAAGCGTCTCTGTGAGCTCTCTGCTGTTTGAGACAAACCAGCCCCCCCCCCCCCTCGATTTTTTTCCCGCAGATATTATGGAGGTTATAGTGACTTTGCTATTGGAAACTTTCCTGTTCCTGCAGTGGGTTAGATAGGCTATATTTGGAAATGAATTCCGAATTCATTCTTTCAAAAAAGATTGCCGAATTAAAAAAAACAAACCATTCTTTAGTAGTGATAAAGAACACAACTGTTTAGAGCATATAAGATATAAGTTAAGGATAAAGGTTTCAGCTTATGGGAGGATGAGAAAATCACCTTCACTCTAGATGCCGTGTTTAACTAGTGTTACTTTTAATGGCATACAGTATCATCACTCACAAAATGTGAAGTCACCCCCTCATATTAAAGTGTAACAAAATTATCCATGTCAATTTTAATAGATACTGAATACACACAAGTTTCAATGAAATATATTGATTTTTAAGTTTTCTTTGCAATCTTTTTTACATTTGGATAGTGTTGAGTAGTGCTAATGAAGTCAGAGAGTGTTAATTTCCAATGGTGTTGAATTTTTTCGGGGGGGGGGGGGGGGGGGGGGCAATTAATCGGCTATCGGCTTTTTCGTGCTCCAAACTATCGTTATTATATCGGACTTTAAAAATCCACTATTGGTCGACCTCTAGTATGCATTGATAATCCTTTAGGAGTGTAGCATAACTGCTCTACCGCGAGGGCGCAGCGTTTCCATCTGTCTCTGTTCTGAGCTGAAATGGAATCTCACAGCTCCAGGTATCTTTGACCAATCAGAAGAGTCCATGAGGCTCTAACTGTGATCGGTCGAGGCACGTTCTTGTGGGAGGGGCTTAACTTGTGTAAGGGCGTGATGTCAGAGAAAAGAGGACAGGATTGGCTGTGCTGGGTTTCAAATCGCCATCTTGCTTAGGTAAAAGGTTAAAGGTAAAAGGTTAAAGGAGCACAGCACAGTTTGCTCGTTTTATGCGAAACAGCGACCCCTGCAGGCCTCAGGCGTAACTGTAGCTTAGTGAAAAGCTCGTGTCTGTGGCTTGTGCCCATGTACGTGCAGCGAAGAGGGGAACTCCTTCCTCGCTCTTTTAGCAGTGCTCCAGTAAAATGTAAGTTTCTTCTGCCTGGTGGGTCTGTGTGGAGCTGAGGCAGTGCTAGAAGCCGGTCTTTTCTTACTTTCTGGAAGCTCCATCCTCAGTACTGCTCAGTTGTTGCTGCTAAGCGTCTGGCGGAGTAATGGCGGACAAATCGAAACTGAAGGATTACCAGGCCAGCGGGAGGCTCAGAGCGATTCGTACCCGAATCACTCGTATTGCTGTGCCTTCAGTGCCCTGCACAGGACAATAGGAGCGACTGCGATCTTGCAAAAATAGCTCTTGCTGCCCATCAGGCAAAGGTGAAAACGTGTCTGGGTGTGAATAATTGAAAATTTAATATTTAAAACTGCGCTGTGCCCCTTTAAACAAGATGGCGGAGATGCGGAATCCTGCCTACAGCACCTTTAAAGGGGCTGTATCATGCAAAATTCACTTTTTGTATGTTTTAACCTTGTTATATAGTCATGTTCTCACCAAAAACACCCCAAAGCGTTTTTTTCCTCCGTGCCTGTGTGTTTGAGCTTTCCTGGTGTTTGAGCTGCTCAGAGAGGCAGCCCCTCCCACCGTGAAAACACTCTGTTTCCCACGTTCACGTCACACGGAGAAGATGCCTCCCCTGAGCCCCCCCCCCCCCCCCGCAGGCCCTCGGCAATCAGCGTTGCTGCTTTTTTCTAACTCTGATTATGGAGATAAACTTTAACCATCGTCTGAAAGCAACAGTCAAGCAAGAGCAAGAGTCTGGAGGGTCTGAAGGGTCTGAAGGGTCTGGAGGGTCTGGAGGGTCTGGAGGGTCTGAAGGGTCTGGAGGGTCTGAAGGGTCTGGAGGGTCTGAAGGGTCTGAAGGGTCTGGAGGGTCTGAAGGGTCTGAAGGGTCTGAAGGGTCTGGAGGGTCTGGAGGGTCTGGAGGGTCTGAAGGGTCTGGAGGGTCTGGAGGGTCTGGAGGGTCTGGAGGGTCTGGAGGGTCTGAAGGGTCTGGAGGGTCTGGAGGGTCTGGAGGGTCTGGAGGGTCTGAAGGGTCTGGAGGGTCTGGAGGGTCTGGAGGGTCTGAAGGGTCTGAAGGGTCTGGAGGGTCTGGAGGGTCTGAAGGGTCTGAAGGGTCTGAAGGGTCTGAAGGGTCTGAAGGGTCTGGAGGGTCTGAAGGGTCTGGAGGGTCTGAAGGGTCTGGAGGGTCTGGAGGGTCTGAAGGGTCTGGAGGGTCTGGAGGGTCTGAAGGGTCTGGAGGGTCTGCACTTGGTGAGTTTCTAACAGGAAAAGATGTTTTCGTGTGTCTTTGCGTGTAGAGAAGCTAGAGCTAAAGAGCTAAAGCTAACCCTTAGAGACGCTAACGAAGCTCCGATTGGTTGAAGTCCGCTGTTAGTCAAAGTCCACAGGGGGATTTTCAGTGAAACTGAGTGTTTTCTCTTCTGGGTTTCAGAATTAGCCCCATAAAATGTTTTATTTCACACAAAATGACTTCCTTAGCGCCAAAAATAAACTATTACCATGTTAATGCCATTTCTAGGGTTTGGACGAGCTAAAGAAGCAGGATACAGGTCCTTTAATGTTTTCTGTGTCTCCGCCGTTTTTACTGGACGCGTGTACTACACACAGTCGCCACACCAGGAGGACTGGCGCTGTAGCACAGACTACTGTCAGTACAGCGCCGTAGCGCTTCACAGAAAGAAAGAAAAGACAAAAAAAAAACAGGCTTATATTGGGAGGCGGCTTTTATGAGCTGTCTTCAAAGACACACCCGGTCGTTAAAGGAGACGGGTTTCTCATGGAGTACAGGTCATTATTAGAGGATTTACGGAAAAGATAGACTAACACCGCCCGCCTGGAACGCGCTGGGATAGAAACAAGCGCTCCCGCCGGTGGAAACTCCGACACTCCATCGGTTAATCATCCAGGAAAAAAACACTCATTCAAACTGCTGAATGACACGTGGACAACTTAACAGCGGCAGGAAAGAACAAACATCATCCTCCCAAATGAGGAAGGCCGGCACGACACGGCCCGGTCCGGCACGGCCCGGCACGGCCCAGCCTGGCACGGCCCGGCCCGGCCCGGCACGGAAAAGCACACACAGATCACAGCAAACAGAGAAAACACACTGCTGAGTACACGGACCTGAATGGTACTCACGTTCATCATTCACTGGGAACACGGGGCATCAACAATAAACATGCACGTCCTCTAGGTGAGGCAAAAGTAATGTTTGCAATGTTTCCTGGTTGTAGTTTACTCCTACTTAAACAGCAGTGAGGACTGACGCCGAGCGCCCACCTGCTGCGGCGCTCCGCTGCGCCGTGCAGGTCGCAGCACTCCGCAGCAATTTCACGCCCATTGAAGTCAATGAAGTGGCAGCAGAGCGCCCACAGCCTGCCAGAGGGCTGCGCCGAGCGTCCGCCCGCCGTCGTCCTGCGGACCGCTCTCCGCACAACCTCGGTCCAGGCCTATTTTTTCCGGAGGCACAGCGGAGCCGGAGTCCATTTCCCATCATGTCAAAGCAGCAACACGAAACCAAAAGAGAGCAACACCCGTTTTATCAAAACAAATGACTACAAAGGTTGACCTTTTTTTCCCTAGGCATATTATTTATATAGATATCTATATAGATTACTATTGAAGCGGTCACACATGTTTTTACATGTAAATAAAAGCGTAAATATACACTTTTATGGATGAGTGTTTTATTTTGAAGCCTGAACACGCTCTGGCTTCGCAAAACAAAGGAGTAGTGTAAGTTTTTAAACTGGAGAGCAGCATGGCTGACGAAGAGAAACTGATCCTGGAGGAACAAGAGCCCAGAATCCTCTCTGACAGCAGTCATCCTGTTTATAAAGACACCAGCAGGAAGGAGAACTCTTGGGCAACAGTAGCTGAAGTTATTGGCGTGAGCGGTCAGTAAACTGGAGCGGTATAAAGTGCCTGTTCAAACATGTTTTCATGGAGATCGTCATGGAAACATAATCCCACGAATGCGCTCAGCGCATGTCTGGTCAAAAGGCGGCGTGCGGAGACGCAGCCGTACCGCATCAGGTGGGCGCTCCAGTGTGGCTGCGGAGCGGCTTGATTGGCAGTATGTGGGCGCTCAGCGTCATATGAGAGGAGTCAGTGCTCCCTCTGGTGGACAAACTGTGCAAGGACATTATTCTGCATGACTCCCCACACTTCACACACCATTTACTGTTTCATGAGAAATGAAGAATTTATCTGCGTTCTATCGGCAAAAACCCGGCCAATAATGACTAATTGGAAAAGGGCTCATATCGGCCGATATCAGCCGGCCGATGAATCTGTCGGGCCCCAGTCTTCAGTCTGGAGACATCGGTCTTTGGTCTGGAAACATCAGTCTAGGTGGTGAATAAACTCAGACAGAGAGCTTTGGAGAGACGCCATGAAGGCACCAAACATCAACCTGATAACACATCTTTCTGTGTGTGTGTGTGTGTGTGTGTGTGTGTGTGTGTGTGTGTGTGTGTGTGTGTGTGTGTGTGTGTACCGATGGTCTCCAGCGGCTGTCCTGTGTGTTTGGAGTAGATGTTATTGATCTGTCTCTTGAGCTTCAGGATCTCCTCGGCCTGGATGGCGATGTCTGTGGCTTGACCCTACGGGCAGAGACAGGCCGGAGGTCACTGCGTCGGCCGGCGGGGCGGCGTGGAGGGCGGAGCGGCGTGGAGGGCGGGGCTCACCCTGGCGCCCCCCGAAGGCTGGTGCACCATGATGCGGGCGTTGGGCAGCGAGTGCCTCATGCCGGCGGTGCCGGCGGCCAGCAGCAGGCTGCCCATGCTGGCCGCCTGGCCCACGCACCAGGTGGAGATGGGGTTGAGGATGTACTGCATGGTGTCGTAGATGGCCAGCCCCGCCGTCACCACGCCGCCTGCACACAGCACGGCACGGCCTCAGACCCGGGTCCGTCCCGGGTCAGACCCGGGTACCGGGCCGGTTCCAGAAAGAGCAGGGTGAAGTCCTCCTACCGGGACTGTTGATGTACATGTGGATGGGCTTGTTGTTGCTCTCTGACTGTAGGAAGAGCAGCTGGGCGATCACCAGGCTGGACACCGAGTCGTCAATCTGCAGGAGCAGCAGGAGCAGGGGTCAGGAGGAGGGGCAAGAGGAGGGGCAGGGGTCAGGAGGAGGGGCAGGGGTCAGGAGGAGGGGCAGGGGTCAGGAGGAGGGGTCAGGAGCAGGGGCAGGGGTCAGGAGGAGGGGCAGGGGTCAGGAGTAGGGGTCAGGAGCAGGGGCAGGGGTCAGGAGGAGGAGCAGGGGTCAGGAGTAGGGGTCGGGAGCAGGGGTCGGGAGCAGGGGCAGGGGTCAGGAGGAGGGGCAGGGGTCAGGAGTAGGGGTCGGGAGCAGGGGCAGGGGTCAGGAGGAGGATCCGGGTCCAGGCTCGGCCCGGGAGGGGTACTCACTGGACCCATGACGCAGATGATCCTCTCTCGGAGCAGGCGGGAGTAGATGTCGTAGGCTCGCTCTCCTCGGCCCTGAAACCACACACTGAGGTCAGAGGTCACTGAGGTCACTTCACACCCTGGAGACCCGCCCACACGACGACCACTGAAGGTCACACAGAGGTCACGAAACGAGTCGGTCAAGGTCAAAGAGCATTGCTGCCGGAGGAGCCTGGGAGCATGGCGGCCCCCAGCACCGCTCCTCATGTTAGAGCAAAAGGTCAAAGTTCATCCTCAACCCAACAGCCAGGAAGCAGGTCCTCAGCCAGCACCAGCAGAGCTGCAGAAACACTGCTTCTAAGCTGAGGTGTGGGACCCCTGAGAGGGACAGCAGAGGGTTTTCTGCTCTGCGGTCGTCTCGGTGACACTGATTCTCTGAGCTCTGCTGCCCCCCCTGACACAACGTGCTCCAGCAGAGCGCCCACTGCTCCACCGTGACGGCGCTCGTCATCCTGGACGGGCTGATCCCAGCTGCCTCTGGAGCGCCGAGCATCGAAAACAGAAGATCCGGCAGCGTTGGCGAGTTTCAGCCCGTCCGTTCAGCGAGGCTCTGGGTGGGCGGAGTCTGCCAGCACGGCGGGCGGCGTCCTCACCGTCTGCTCCACCACGATGGGGATCAGAGGACTCCTCCATGCAGCACTGTGGTGAACAGAGCGGCCCAGTTTCAGGGTCAGGCCTCCAAAGTGCAGCGCTCTCTGAAACAGAAAGGAAACAACCACATGCAGAAGCATACTTCTATTAAAGTCACAATACAAACATGTAAAAATAAAGCCCGTGACGTGGTCTTTCTTCAAAGGCTGGAGATGTTCATGTATTTCCTAAGCCTATATTGCAAAATACAAAGAGGAGAAAGTAAAATTGATCCAAAAAGGAGTAAAATCCTCTTTTGGATTTACATCTAACAAAGTGACAAATACACATAAGACAGAGTTCCTGAAGCTCTTTCTAAAGAACAAGACTTTACAGGGTGCTGAAGCCGATGAAACAGTGCTGCATGCAGAACGCTCAGCGGCAGGTCTAGTTCACTGAACTGAGGAGGAATACGACAGAGGGAAAGCAGGATGGAGGTCTGGGACACGGAGCAGGCTGCTTCCCGAGGAAATGAGGGAAAACCGTGAGGAGAACAGGAAGCGTGCAGCAGAGCAGGAGCTCAGAACCAGAGCCGCACAGCAACACAGCTGTGACGAACACCACTGGGTTCTGAATGGCTCCTGGGAGACCGGAGCTCTCACAGCACAAACCCTCACTCTAACTGCTCCACCACTGGGTCCCTCCCAGTCAGTCCTGCAGCTCGGCTCAGAGCTTCACACAGCACACTGCACTTTACTATCTGATCAATCTATCTGATGAACTACTTGATTTTTAATATAACAAATAACACTAACATACTTTTAGGTAATTAGAACAACACATAAATTGAAATATTTATTTGTAGATTTTTCTCATTTTATAGTTTTTTTTACTTTTGCACCATTGATTACTGAAAACAGATTATTTGAGATAATATCATCATGTGGCATAATCCCTGCAGAAATCACAAGAATGTTTTTTTGTCAAATTGCCGAAGTGTTAATTATCCCAGTCTCATGTAGTGTGACTGAAGGATCACTCTGCAGTCACTCTCCTGTCCTTAACGTCGGAGACAGAGGTGAAGGTTCACAGGTTACATGAAGGCTAACAGCAGCATGAAGGCTAACAGCAACATGAAGGCTAACAGCAGCATGAAGGCTAACAGCAGCATGAAGGCTAACAGCAACACGAAGGCTAACAGCAACATGAAGGCTAACAGCAGCACGAAGGCTAACAGCAACATGAAGGCTAACAGCAGCACGAAGGCTAACAGCTACATGAAGGCTAACAGCAGCATGAAGGCTAACAGCAGCATGAAGGCTAACAGCAGCATGAAGGCTAACAGCAGCATGAAGGCTAACAGCAGCATGAAGGCTAACAGCAGCATGAAGGCTAACAGCTACATGAAGGCTAACAGCTACATGAAGGCTAACAGCAGCATGAAGGCTAACAGCAGCATGAAGGCTAACAGCAGCACTCAGGCTAACAGCTGCCGGCGGACACTCGCCACTCGCTCCACGGCGGCTAACAAGCCGGGCCACTCCCCGGGAAACACGCCTCGTGGTTCTCCGGTACACAGAACAGGGAAGCCGCTGGAAGTACTCACTCGTAACAGCATGTTTGGAGTTTTTAAAAGTACTAAAGGCTCCAGTCCCCTGATCGACCCCTCACAAACCGGAAGTACTACTGCCCCTTTCCCCGGCGCACCGGAAGCAGTTTTCGCAGCTTCTGACGCTAACAGCTAGCTCCATGGCACCACCTAGCGGACAAAAACCAATTACAACGAATGAAAGGGGTGAAACAATGGAGTAGACCCCGCAACCATCGGCCGCTACCAAGATTTTTTTTTAAATTAAATTATAAACATTTATTAACATGATCAAATAAGGTACGATGTCATTCTCATGTTGTACAGAACAAGATTATATAATCACACCTCCTATATTTATTTCGAACATCTTAAAGAAAAAAGAAAATAGATAAGAGAAACAAAAAAGAAAACTCTGATATACATATGCATACACACGCATACACATATTGCACATATACATATACATACATACATGCATATAATCATACACATACATATACATATATATACACATGCACATACATACAATATATACATATACATATACACATACAAACACTCATATGTATATATATATATATATATATATATATATATATATATAGAGAGATACACACATATACATACATGCACATATACGCACATACACATACACATATAAACACATAGACATGCATGTAAACATACATTGGAGGACAAAACGTAAAAATATAGCATCAAGATCAGTACAAGATTTATTTTTTTTTTTTTTCCTCCATGAGTCTTCCTCTTCTTTTTTTTTTTGGTTCGAAAAGGATGTAGGACGAAGCAAGTAGCTTATATATTTATATGTATTTATATATTTATATATATATTTTCAAAAACAATTATCTCATCAATAATACAGAGATGGTAATAAAATTCACATTAAAGTTACTGCAAATAAATGAAACAAAACAAACCGTTCAAATAAGGAGAAAAACAAAGTTATAATAAAGATACAGGGAACCTAAACAAGGGTCTAAAGTAGCTTATATTCAGCTATAAGTGAACAAAACCTTTGAGCATATATTGTATATTGAGTATATAATACTTTGTTATTATAATAATGTTGTTCACAAGATAATCCGTTTTCTTGTTCTTTGTAATTATTCCTGCTTGGATCATTTTAAAAGAAAATAAATCTATATTTATGGACTTGGAACTTAACCAATTTTGTAAAGGTTGCCACAAATTTTGAATTGTGTGACAGGAATAGAATGCGTGCTGTGTTGTTTCTAAACTTGTGGTACATAGGTGGCAGTTTTCAACTACAAATTTAAATGTTTTTTTATAAATTAGTTTGAGGGATAAATTTCATTCAACATTTTAAAATGTATCTCTGTGTTTGGGAGGGATAGGAAATTTAAGGAATTTTGTTCTAATAGCAGATATTTGTTCCCAAAGTTTTGAAGATTTAGTGTCCTTCGTGGTAATGAAGGGTACATCATTTTTACAAAATATTGTATAAGAAATGTATTATTGCAGCCTTTATGTAAAAAATGCACATTGTCAGTGTTTGGTGCTTTGTGGCTTTGGTGCTGAAATGTTATCAAGATGAACCAATGAACAGAGTAAGTGCTGTTGGGATGCTTTGTGTCACCTTAAAGGTGTAACACAGGATTTTGATTTCCGGGTGGATCACCTAAATAATTGGGGGGTCTGTTTGTCAGTCATTCTGACGAGCTGCTTTCGTAAGGCGGTTCTCCGTGCTCGCGCCCAATCAGCTTCTCCCTTTTGCGCATTCAGAGTGTTTCTGTAGCCGTGAGCTTCTGAGCTAGTACTGACCGATGGCGAGTCTGACATAATGAAACTGGAACTGTTTCGGAAAACAAGCTTTATTTATGAGCGAGGCGGATCGCAGAAACTGTAAACAGAGCCGTGCACGGCGGAGAAGAGGAGGTCGCGCTCGCACGCTTCCGCGTTTCCTGGGAGAAGCAGGAGAGCCGGGCGGATGGTCTGGAGCATGGCGTTGTTCAAAAAGTGAGTAACAGACGTTTGGCTTCGTGTTTTCGTGAAAATCCTGTATTACACCTTTAATGTAGTTTTTAATTGAGCAATTTAAATTATATTTAATGTTGAACTCATCCAATTTAAGTATAGAACCTTTGTCATCCATCAAGTGCACAATTGACCAAATTTTTTTTGACATCCAGTCATCCATAAACACAGATTTTCTCTGACTCAAAATGGCTCTATTATTCCAGGGTGGAACATTGTGAGGACTGAAATTGTGCTTGTAAATAATCTTCCAGTAAAGCAGGACTTGCTGATGGAAGGCCGATAGTTTCATGAGTAATTTAGCAATGTGAAAATCATATTTTAATAAAAATTCAATACCTCCCAACTTATTGAAGACAAGTGAAGGTAATGAAAACCACAGCTCCTCACCATTCTTTAAAAAAAGATTGGAGGCATCTGATTTTTGAAACACCGTTCATAATATCAAAATATATTGCTTGGATGCTGCCATCTTCATAGTTTTTTAGTAAATCTCCTTTTTTATGTAATGGGGCCTGTTTTTCCAGATAAAATTAAAAATTAGTTTGTTGATTTCTTTGATAATCTTAGGAGATATGGCTGAGGAGGATGCAGGGTAGATCAGCCTGGATATGGATTCCATTTTTGTTAGCAGTGTTCTTTCAAATAATATCAAGTCTCTTTTTAGCCAAGTGTTAAGTAAGTAAGTGTTTTTCTTACATTTATCGACTGTTTTAAGAATATTATTTTTTTCACTTGACTCTTGAGATTTGGTCAACCAAGGTATCTACTTTCTTTTTTAACAGGTATATTGTATAAAGAAGAATGGGAGCAGTCGTGGATACTCATAAGCTCACATTTGTCAAGATTTAGACATAAACCTGAGGCTTGTGAGAATATTTCAGCAGTCTGTAAAGCCAGAGGAATTCGTTCTTTGTTCTTTAGAAAAAGTGTTGTGTCATCGGCTAACTGGCTTATAATCAATTGTTGATCATTAAAGCTCGGGTATGCGATGTTGTCCAAAAGCTCTTCTTGTCATACTGAGTGAAATGCTCCTGCCCCCTGGGAGAAGTCAATACATTATGAGGACGGAAAAAAGTGCGGAGAAAATCTGACCACTGTAGCGGCCACAGGACAGTAAAAACTCCGACCAATCGGAAGGTGCGGACCGCTCTTCAGGAACCAATCAAATCCCTTCGCCGTTCTACCAGCCCCCTTCGTTCATTTCAATGGCGTGCACTGGCCCTGGTTCAGCACACGTTGCCAAGACGCTCTCGGCTCGCGTGAAAAATACAACGAAGCGGAGCGGCGCGCTGCGCTCCTATGCGCGTTGTGTGCGGCAGTCAGAAAGGTTCATAACACTGGAGGCGATCACAAACTCCGTGCTCGCGGCGCTTCCTCGTCCAGGGCGTTCGCTCCCAACGGAGCTCCTCCAATGGGGTGGGAGCTGGGCGGAGCCTTGGGAGATGCTACATTCGTGCTACATGCTAGTTTTCCAAGATCGCCGACCCTAACTTTAATGTTCAATCCTTCAGTTCTAGAGTTTTTCACAAGAATAGCCAGTCGTTCCGTAACTGCAATGAAAAATAAAGGAGAAATGCTGCATCCCTGTCTTATGCCTCTTACTGCAAATCGAGGACATGTGCCTTGCTGGAGTGAAACACAACTGTTAATATTTGTATGTAGCATAATAATCATATCTAAGAATTTGTTGCCAAAACCAAAATATTTAAGTGTTTCAAAAATAAATGCATGTTCCACTGAATCAGCTGCCACCAATGGGCGCTGTGAGAAACGCGGCCGCCATCTTGGTCCGGTCGTCCGCCTCGCTCCGCGCCGCTGTTTGACCGGAGCAGTGAAGTCTCAGCGCATTAAATGATCATAGTTCGCTCAATACTACGCTTTTTTTAATCTGCAAACGTCATTCAAAGAGGCATGATAGAGGCCACAATTTTTGGCATTTTCAAATACTTAAAATTAATAAAAGAATATTTCAGAAGATGCCGACAGAGCTGTATGCCATAGCATAATGATTAATCAGGGATATATCTAAATTTAGAGCTAGGTTCCTGCTATGTCTCAATAATTATTAATAACTGGCGGTTTTAATAGACTAATATAATATTTTTCTCATTATATCTTATTTTAATTTTATATATCAATTTATCTATCTATGTCATAATATAATATAATATAATATAATATAATATAATATAATATAATATAATATAATATAATATAATATAATATAAAACCAGACTGTCTATTTTAAAATGAAGACAAGACAGAAAGACATAGACAGACAGACAGATAGATGGAGAGAGAGAGGGAGAAAGAGAGAATCACAATGATAAGTAATTTCTGCCCTGTAATCAATAGAATATTTCCCTTCATCAACGCTGACAGCCTGATTGTGATGCTGCTGCTCTTTGGACGACATCTGGACACTTAAAGATGGATGGAATCTTTAAGGTGGACAGCCTGCCCTGTCCCGTCCTGTCCCGTCCTGTCCTGTCCTGTCCCGTCCCGTCCCGTCCCGTCCCGTCCTGTCCTGTCCTGTCCCGTCCCGTCCTGTCCTGTCCCGTCCCGTCCTGTCCTGTCCTGTCCTGTCCTGTCCCGTCCCGTCCCGTCCCGTCCCGTCCCGTCCCGTCCCGTCCCGTCCTGTCCCGTGCTGTCCTGTCCCGTCCTGTCCCGTCCTGTCCCGTCCTGTCCCGTCCCGTCCTGTCCTGTCCTGTCCTGTCCCGTCCCGTCCCGTCCTGTCCTGTCCCGTCCCGACGTCCCGTCCCGTCCCGTCCTGTCCTGTCCCGTCCAGTCCCGTCCCGTCCTGTCCCGTCCTGTCCCGTCCCGTCCCGTCCCGTCCCGTCCCGTCCTGTCCCGTCCCGTCCTGTCCCGTCCTGTCCTGTCCCGTCCTGTCCCGTCCCGTCCCGTCCCGTCCCGTCCCGTCCCGTCCCGTCCTGTCCCGTCCCGTCCTGTCCCGTCCTGTCCTGTCCCGTCCCGTCCCGTCCCGTCCCGTCCCGTCCCGTCCCGTCCCGTCCCGTCCTGTCCCGTCCCGTCCTGTCCCGTCCTGTCCTGTCCCGTCCTGTCCCGTCCTGTCCTGTCCTGCTCACTGCAGCACAGATGAGTCCCTTGCTGTGAATGTCTCCGTCCTCAGAGCGGTCTCCCAGTTCTTCCTCACATTTCTGTCTTTAGCAAATCTGCAAAACGAAACAGGAAAATACCACAAAATAATCTTAAAAAGACCGGAATGCGCAGCAATGGAGAAATGATGGACACAATGAAAAAATGGCTGGAAAATGCGGTAACGCTGTGGCTCATCCTGCCGCTGCCACAGACAGCGGCAGGACAGCGACACTGACGACAGCGTTTCTAACGCCGGTGATAAGAGGTGCTCCGGCCCGCGGTCTTCAGAGTCGCCAGCCTCAAGGCAGAGCTGGAGTGGCTGCTGTCAAAGCTGTGGCGCCGTCTGGGAGAAAGCCACCGTCTGAGGGCTCCAGAGGCCTGCAGGCCTGATCAGGGGAACGGGAGCGATGCTTGAGTTGCAAAGCAAATTGGCCACCCATGCTGCAGACACAGGCGGCCAGAGGAACACAGCTCATTCACACGGAACCAATTCTTTTCTGGAAAGAACAACAGTGAAACCTTCATTCCCACTCTCTGCAGAGGAACTGGAGCCACTGAGCTCCAAGCATCAGTTTGATAATCCACCAACAGGAGGCAGCAGAGCTGCAGCCACAACGACACAACTCAAAGACTCAGCTGCTGCCTCCACCAGCGCAGCAGGTAAAGCTGACGTGAGAATGGGGGCACGGCCGAGGAATCACCTTACCAGTTTCACTATCGATCAACAGGTGGCAGCAAAGCCTCACCGCCACTGGAAGCAGCGACAAAAGAGACAACAGTACAAGTTAACAGATCTAAAGTCTGTCTCAAGCAAGCCAGCAGACATATTACACCAAAGACCAGTCAAAGCAGATCAGCCGTTCGTTGTATCGCACCTTTCATACAGTTAAAATCCACACAAAGTGCCTTCACAGCATTTCAAAAACAGCAGTGTTATCAATGAGAGATCAGCTGATGAAAGGACAGAAATGTCCGGAGACGCGCTCGGGCTTTTGGAGATCCTGAAAGCATCAGCTGACCTCACTGGGTGATCAATGGCTGGCCATGACCTTTCAGAAATGATGACGCCCCACTGTCGGCAGGGCTGAAAAGGAAACCTCAGAAAACTGCTTCGCTTAAAGAAGAGCACATAAATATCTTGAACAATGTCATACACCAAGGCGATGTAGGGAGGGTTCCAGAACGCCAGCTCAGAGGACATGAAGGAACAAAGTCATCATGGCATGCGTCGTCCTCAAAGGGAGCCTCGAGAGTGAACCCTCACTACTCCACAGACCTGGTCTGACCTGGCCCAGCGATGGCTAACGTTCAAGCAAAGAATCACCAAGTAAAAGTGGCGAAAGAGGACGCAGATTTCCTGCATTTCCTATGGTGGCCAGACGGCCAACCAAGTCAACATCCAGCTGAATACAGAATGGTACAGAGAGTTCTTCTGTCTGGCCCAGCTGTGCTCAGCAAAACTGCTGAGGACAACCGAGCAAATTTCCCAGCGAATGTGACTGACACAATAAAGCACGACTTCTACGTCTGTGACAGCCGGAAGTCCTTCCTTCAGGCGCAGAGGCCAGAGCCCCGGTGAGAAACCTGCAGCTGGATCAACACCAGCAGGTCGGCTCTGGAATCCACTGCCGGGGAAAACAGGGCCACGGAGGTGAAGGAGCTGGACTCGGACAGAGAAAGGCTCCCTGCTGAGAGAACGGCAGGAATACTGTGGTGCCTTCAAGGCACTCCTTCACGTTTAATTGGTGATTGAGGAAAGGCCGACCACAAAACGTGGTATCTCGTCCGCGGAGGGTTCAGAGTACGATCCCATCGGCACCTTTCACCCGATCTGCTAAACTGATCCTGCAAAACCTCTGCAGGTCGAGCTTCAGTTGGGACGACCTGCAACAGCTGTGTTCAGTGTGCCCAGATGTATGAAACTCAAAGCATTCGGGACAAAACAAGCGCCCGACTACATTATTTCTAGAACGCTCGTGAAGGTGGTTATGGCACAGTATCTTACCTGAGAGCGCAAAGAGAAAGAAGTGAAACTGCTGCTGTCTCACAATGGAGGCATGCTGGCAGGTGGGGAGTTTGACTGGGGCGGTACACCTGTCAAACGGTAACGCAGGTGTCCTAAGGCGAGCTCAGGGTGGACAGAAACCTCCCGTAGAGCAGAATGGCAAAAGCTCGCTTGATCTTGATTTTCAGAATGAGTACAGACCGTGAAAGCGGGGCCTCGCCATCCTTCTGACTTTTTGGGTTTTAAGCAGGAGGTGTCAGAAAAGTTCCCACAGGGATAACTGGCTTGTGGCGGCCAAGCGTTCATAGCGACGTCGCTTTTTGATCCTTCGATGTCGGCTCTTCCTGTCACTGTGTAGCAGAATTCACCAAGCGTTGGATTGTTCACCCACTAATAGGGAACGTGAGCTGGGATTAGACCGTCGTGAGACAGGTTAGTTTTACCCTGCTGATGATGTGTTGTTGCAATAGTAATCCTGCAGAACCCAGCGGATGAGCACTTTGGAGCATGCGACGGATGGATTACTGGCCCTGACTTACTGTTGAAGAATGGGAGCGAACGGCCTGTGAACGCTGTGGAGTCTCCTCCTATCAGTGACCGTGATCCAGATTCCAGAAGTTAAAGAGGCTACAGTGAACGCCACCATTCTCCAGGATCAGCCGGGAAAGTATTAGTGAAGGCTGAGAACCTCATCTGCACGGATTCTCAAGGTGAAGAGGATGCTGTAGATGTTGAGCAAGAATTAAAAGCAAACATCTGGAGTCAAGAGAAGGTTTGACTTCACTTATAAAGTGGATCCAGTGGTGACAGAGGAGAGCAGGAGGAAGACTTAGCAAAAGCAGCAATGCCAGATCACTAAACTCTCATTTGATCTTGCAGGTCCTCCTGACCTCCCCCCATTCACACATGGAGGTGGTGAATGTGTGTGTGAAAGGGTGAATGTGGTGATGCAGTGTGAAGTGCTTCAGGCTCTGCTCTGCTGTACCAGTGGAAATGACGCTACTGAAGTCTGTTCCGTTGACCTTTTCTGCTCATGTGAGGTGAAGGTCGGCCGCCGCCTCATCAGACGCTGGGGGGTCATCTTCACCTGCAGCGCCACCTTCCTCTGAAACCAGGTCTTGCATCCATGCTCTGTGCAGCTTTATATCCAGAAGAGCTCAAGTGTCACACATCAGAGCAGAGCAGAACGAGAACTGAGAAAAGCTCGGTCTGCTTCAAGTCCTGAGACGATTCAACGGTCGCTAAAGGTCAGGAGAGAACCGGAGCTTTAACACCCCTCCTGCAGCTCGGCACGTCTGCTCAGAACTGTTCCTGTGTTCTCCGGCAGCAAAGCGTGGAGGACGAGGGACTGCGAGAGGAAGCCTACTCAATGACTGTCCTGTTCTAAAGGTCTGTGGTGGTCCAGATGATCTGGACCCTGAACCGTCTGCGTTTGCTTGAAAGGCCAGGCTGCTCTGCCACCGGGGCGTTTTGAGAAAGGCCTTGGGTTGGACACCAGAGACAAGCTGAGTTCCTGGCAGGTCTCTGTTGGCAGAGACGGATTCGGGAGAACTTTCCATTACTCCAGGAGGGTCAGCGGCGGTCAGAGGACAAGAGGAGCTTCGTCATGGCAGCAGATGGACTGGTGAGATCCGTCCAAGTCCAGCCCGGCCACTGAGGTCTGTCTCTTCAGGAAGCTGGCTGTCTGTTGTGATGGAACCAACATGGACATCATGGACTGAGAGACACGCTTGAATTATGGACACATTATTGCTGCCACTTGTTCTGAAACCAGGCTTTAATTATGTTTTCTTCACTCTTAAATTCAGCTTGTTTGAATGGGTTCTAATGGGTTCTAGTGGGTTCCAATGGGTTCTAGTGGGTTCTAATGGGTTCCAATGGGTTCTAGTGGGTTCTAATGGGTTCCAATGGGTTCTAGTGGGTTCTAGTGGGTTCTGGTGGGTTCTGGTGGGTTCTAATAGGACTTGTTGAAACTCTCCTAAATTCCAGCTTAACTGCACTTCAGCTCTGGCTGCATCTTCCACAGGCGGAGGTTCAGCTCAGGAGATCAATCAGCACACGCAGACGACGCTCCGTTTTCCATCTTTAATAACATTCATGTCTATGCTCTGTTCGTTTACAAGGAGTTCAAACAAGTGTTGAGAAGGACTAAAGGAATCAGGCAGAGGGTGAAAGTCCATATACTGTAAAGACTGACGGTGGAGGGAGGGACCAGGCGACCCGGTCTCACCCGGGACCAGGGGACCCGGTCTGACCTGGGACCAGGGGACCCGGTCTACCCGGGACCAGGAGACCCGGTCTACCCGGGACCAGGGGACCCGGTCTACCCGGGACCAGGAGACCCGGTCTACCCGGGACCAGGGGACCCGGTCTACCCGGGACCAGGAGACCCGGTCCGATCTGGAACCAAGAGACCCGGACCGACCCAGGACCAGGAGACCCTGTCTGACCCCCGACTCATCACAGACCAGGTCCCAGGCTGTCCCTCCGTCCACCCGCAGCCACAAAGTCCGCAAAGTGACAGGTCCTTTTGCTCTTTCAAACAGCTGGCAGGTGGGGGGGGGGTCAGGAGAAGGTCCTCGCCGGGCGCTCACTGCTAAACGCACCCAGACACCAGAGATACAATCTGCTGTCAAACATAGAGAAGGTCAGAGGCATAAACAAAACAAGGAGAATATTGCAAAGTTAAAATGAGAGTTTAATGAAATAAAGAAAATAAAATGCAAATCTCAGTTATGTAGGTTTTTAAAGAAGAAAATTAAAAACAGATGGTAAGTTTCGTCTCCCCCTTTCAGTATATTATTCCATCTCATAATTCTTTGAAAAACAACTAAAGAATGGAGAAAGAAAACAAAATCATCTTTGGAAGAAGTAAAAGGTTTTTCCTTTAATAGACTATCACTACAGTATATGGAGATGCTGCTACCCAGTTATTTATTCACCTATATTTCTTTCGAGCAATTTCTTTTTTTGTTATTTTCGTGTCCTTTTACAAAAACAAAATTACCATTTAGCTATTTCTTTTCCTAAGAGGTAGATCAACAAAATGATTACATGGTTACAGGTGTGGTGAAATGACAGAGGCGGAGTGCGCAGCGAGCCCAGGGCGGAGGTCTGGAGGGCTGCAGGGTCCGGGTGGAGGCGGATCAGGACTAGCAGAGCCCCGCCCCCGGCCACGCCCACACCCGCCTTCTCTCTTCTTCTTTTTTTTTGTCTTTTTCGCGTTACTCATTCGTTTTTACAGTCCCGTCAGCTGCAAAGGTAAAATCTCAAAACCCAGAAAATAAATTAAAGTCAGAGTGAGTGAAACGGACTCTTGTTTTGAAGGGAGTGTCAGACGGGTCTGGTTCCTGTCTGCAGGTTCCTGACTCCGTCAGAGGAAACGGTGACAATCTTCCAGCTGAGCTTGATCTGCTTTGAGGTAGCGTTCCTAGTTATGTGTCCACAAGGGCCTTTCCAGGTCTAGACCCCGCTGGTCCAGACCCCGCTGGTCCGGACCCCGCTGGTCCAGACCCAGAGCAGAGGCAGTGAGTTGGTGCCGGAGATGCTGGTTTCGGACCGGTGACCCTCCGTCAGGGCCGAGCTCTCAGCACAGCTACACTCAGCTGGCACTTTGAAATGAGCAGCTTCGGTCTCCAGAGCAGGTCCGGTACCGGGAGCAGGACTCTTCCTCGGTACCGTCCCGGTCCAGCCCCAGGACCCGTTCAGGTCCAGAGAGGACCTGCAGCTGCTGACATTCTGCATCGTCTGGTCGGTTCTGGACCGTCCAGGATCCTTCAGAGACACGTTCAGGCATCCTGACCCGGTCCCGTCCCGCCGGCGCCCCCTGCTGGTCCCAGGCGGCGCTGCAGGGAGGAGCGGCTCAGGGTGCTCAGGCGCCCTGCGGCGGTCTCTACACTCCGCTGGAAACCGCCGTGGTGCCGATGTTCCGGCACAGCCAGACTCCGCCCACCACAGCTTCAAACCAGCAACCTTCATCCGTGGGTTTGCATAAAGGAAAGGGCAGACTGAGGAACCGGGTGAGCGAGAGAGCAGGGATGTCCCTCTCAGCTCCAGGGGGCGTGGCCCCGGGTGGAGCCACGCCCCCTTCCCGTCCTCTGTTTGGCACAGTTCACTGGCATGTACTGAGCTGCATGTTAGTAGAAATCATTTAGTAGCGGCTTCGTTAAGCGATCTGTGTTTGAAAGCAAAAAAAAAAAATCTATTATCGTTTTCAAAAAGACAGTCGGAGAGTTGACTCAAGAAAAAAAGTAATAAACTGAAATGTCGTGAACAGAAGTGAGCAAAACGAACACAATGGAGGCCAGCGAGGTCAAGAGGTCAAGAGGGGCGAGGGACCTGGCGTCCCCCGCTCCCAAAAAAAACACTCAGCGAAGGACGCCGAGCACCGTTCTGTGGAGACAGGAGCCAGGGGCGAGGACGGCCGGAGGGCCAGAGGTCAGAGGTCATCGGGCCCCTCCCCCCCCCCGCCCTCCACCCGGCCGGCTCCACCTTTCTCTCGTCAAAGATTCGCATCAGGATTCAGTCATTTTGGTCAGTTTGATGTTGATGTGGTGCAGCAGTCCGTCCCCAGATGTCTCGTCCAAATAAAGCTTGCTGTTCTGTCAGAATCATAGAAAACCAAAGTAGAATCGAAGCCGGCGCCGCAGGGTGGGCCCCGGGCGCCGCGGCTGAACGCTGACTCTTAAGTAGTGCGTCTTGGTGGCGGTGAGCCGAGCTCTATGGAAACTTGACACAGCCGTGGAGCTGTGAAGCTTGGTCCTCTGGGACAAAACGAGAGCAGAGACGTGGTGGGTGGAGATTTCCTGAAAGCCCAGACTGGCAGTGTCCGTCCCTCCGTCCTCTCCTCTCTACGCGTCTTTTCTCACTTTTTCAGCTTTTTTTCTCCAAAAATACAAAAGTGTAGCCACCGGCGTTAGCCTCCTGTGGACAGGCCGTCCCGGTCCTGTCCCGCCGCCGTCTGGAGACGCTCCTGCTTTCTGAGTTTTGCCCAAAGGCTGTCCGGCCCGAGGAGCCGCCATAGCTTCTCGTCCTACTTTTTTCTGCTTTTTTCTCTAAGTTTCGCCCAACCATCCCCCGACAACAAAAAAGGTGTAAACAACAAACAAACACACATCCAAAACCGGTGAACACACACACACGCACACACACACACACACACACACACACACACACACACACGCACACACGCACGCGCACACACGCACGCACAGCCAATGGGGAGCGTCTGAGGTGGGGTGGTCAGTGCACAGGTAATAAATATTCACATTGGGAGGGTCAGCTGGCCGCTCCGCGTCAGGTCAGGAGGGTCCTACAGGCACACGGTGGGCCGCCCTGTGCTTCAGGTTAGCTGGCTCCCCATTGGCCGGCGCTCGGCGCCACTCCTCGCGTCCCGCCACTCATTCAGCCGCCGTCACACCGAAAAAACAGAAAAAAATAACCAAAGCAACAAGACAATACCTAAAAAAAAATACTTTTTTTCTTAAAAAATAAAAAATATTCAGCTATCAGCTCTTCTTTTCTTTTTGTCTTCTTATATAAAAACACCAGCAAGCAAAAACAAAGTTAGGAATACTGAGGTAACTTCACCCTGAGGTAGGTTTTCTTTTTACGTCTTTTCTAATCTGCTCTAATGCTGGCGGGAGAGTCCAGGCTGTGGCCCCGCCCTCATCACAGGGCGGGGCCTGGAGGCTCCGCCCACAGGCCTCAGACAGGTGAGGAGAGAGAGGCGGGGAGCTGCTGCCTTGCTCTGATTGGCTGTGGAGGAGGACGAGTCGCGAAGGGCCGCTCCACCCACCGCACCGCCCGCACCGCCAGGGTGGAGCAGCTCAGGGCTGCCCCCCCGCCTCCCCGGGGGGCCGGGCTAACTCACATATCATATATATATAATATATATAAAATATGCCGGTGGGGGGCGGGCCGCCGCCCGGCCAGCACGGCCGCCGGGCTTCCACTGGTGAGCGGAGCCGCTGCATTAGAACTGCAGGGCCCGCCGGGCGCCGCCCCCCCGCTGCCTCCCGCTGCGCCGCCGTCCGGCCCGGCGCAGCGTTCTTAACATTCACATGAAGATTAGATATTTACAACCTCACATTTCCCTTCCTTTCCTCTGTTTTCCTCTAATCTCTCTGCTGCTCAGAGAGCTTTTAAAGAGCAGTGTTAACATCTGCGGCCCCCCCGCTGGACTCTGGGAGGGTGGAGGAGGGTGGAGGACCCTCCGTCCCCCCCGCGGCTGCAGCAGCTCCGCCTCTCTCTCCCGCTCTGCCTCACTGCATTCTATCCATAATAGCTCTGATAAAACATTTCTATACATATATCTCTGTGTCAAAAAACACCCTTAAAATAAAGGACTGAGTGCAGATGGGTGGAGAGGCCAGCAGGGGGCGCCCTCCCCCCATCCTCAGTCAGTCTGTTGGCCTGGTCTGTCCTCAGCATTCCCTCCTCGCTGCCTCGGGGCGTCGCCCCTCCCTCGGTGTCTGTCCCTGTCTATCGCTGGGTCCGTGTGTCGCTCTCCTCCGTCCGTCCATCCGTCCGTCCGTCCATCCGTCCGTTCATGTCTCGTGTGTCTGTCCGTCAGGCGGGGGCCGCGGCGCCGGCGGGGGGCCGGGCCCTCACTTCCTGCGTGGCTGGTGGTCCTGAGCCAGTCCCTGGGGGGGGCTGCCCATCTCCGTGAAGCCTTGAGGGTGGGGGCCGGGTCCGGGGCCGGGGCCGGGGCCCACCCCCCCCTTCTGAGTCTGCTTGACCTGGGTCAGGATGTCCCGGATCTTCCTCTGGGCCAGCTGAGGGACAAACACATGCGTGAAGCGTGTGTGAGTGTGTGCGCCTCTGTGTGCTGTGTGTGTGTGTGTGTGTGTGTGTGTGCCTACCTGGCTGGCGTAGAAGTGTCCGTTGATCTTGACGATGACCTGGTCGTTCTCGTCAGGCGTCTGCTCTCGGGGAACCACCACCTCAGCTGCCGTCAGGTTCTGCAGCTCGTTCACCTGCGCGCGCACACACACACACACACACACACACACACACACACGTGTTGGGTTTCCCACACAGTGAGGTGTGTGTCCTGCTGCCGCCGTGCAGCGGCGCGTGGCTGCAGCTCACCGTCTTTCCTCCCTTGCCGATGACCCTCCCTGCAGCGGCGGCGGCCATCTTGATGTGAGTCTCCAGCTTCACCTCCTCTTTTGGCCCGAAGAAGTTCTCCTCCTTCAGCTTGCCGTAGATCCGGCCCTGAGCCTGCAAGACGCCACAGACCCGGTCAGCGAGGAGCGGTGGCGGCGGCGGCGGCGGCGGCAGCGGCGGCGGTGGCGGCCGCCGCACGGCCGGGCGTCCTCACCTTGAACTGCGCCTCGGGCGGCCCCGTCACGATCACCATCCGCATCTTGGAGTCAGGAGTTTCAGCTGGAGCGATCTGCAGGAGGAGGAGGCACAATAAAGCTCTGCTCTGCAGTCACTCTCCGCTCTGACCCTGAGACAGCCTGAAGAGCTCTGGGTGCTGAGGCTGCAGCCTGCTCCTGGGTTCTCACTGTGGGGGGGCTACAGTGAGGTTCTCGCTGTGGGGGGGCTACAGTGAGGTTCTCACTGTGGGGGGGCTACAGTGAGGTTCTCGCTGTGGGGGGATGACAGTGAAGTTCTCGCTGTGGGGGGACTACAGTGAGGTTCTCGCTGTGGGGGGGCTACAGTGAGGTTCTCGCTGTGGGGGGACTACAGTGAGGTTCTCGCTGTGGGGGGACTACAGTGAGGTTCTCGCTGTGGGGGGACTACAGTGAGGTTCTCGCTGTGGGGGGACTACAGTGAGGTTCTCGCTGTGGGAGGACTACAGTTAGGCCCTATGGGGGGAGTGGGCGGAGTCACCTTGATGGAGGCTCCGGCGAAGCGGCTCAGCTGCTTGATGTGCTGCCCCTTCTTCCCGATGATGGCCCCCACTGCCTGGGCCGGGATGTAGACATGGACCGTCTCCTGCTCCGGAGCCTGGACACACACACACACACACACACAAACACTCTCGTCTGACGCCCTGCACACACACACACACCGCTGGTCTCTCAGGGTTGCTCACTCACCCCGAAGCAGCCGTAGGGGGCGCCGCCCACGGCGTTTCCAGAGGGAGGGGGGGGCATGTTGGAGGACGGGGGGAAGATGCCCAGAGCGCTCAGGTTCAGCCCGGGGATGAGGTGGGTCTGTTGCTGGAGAGAACAGAGACCGCTGAGAGGGTTCCACAAGAACCAGAGGACCAACTCCAGAGACCAGCTCCAGAGGAGGACCGGCTCCAGAGGAGGACCCTCCAGAGGAGGACCGGCTCCAGAGGAGGACCCTCCAGAGGAGGACCGGCTCCAGAGGAGGACCCTCCAGAGGAGGACCGGCTCCAGAGGAGGACCCTCCAGAGGAGGACCGGCTCCAGAGGAGGACCGGCTCCAGAGGAGGACCGGCTCCAGAGGAGGACCGGCTCCAGAGGAGGACCCTCCAGAGGAGGACCGGCTCCAGAGGAGGACCCTCCAGAGGAGGACCGGCTCCAGAGGAGGACCAGCTCCTGAGGAGGACCGGCTCCAGAGGAGGACCGGCTCCAGAGGAGGACCGGCTCCAGAGGAGGACCGGCTCCTGAGGAGGACCGGCTCCTGAGGAGGACCGGCTCCAGAGGAGGACCGGCTCCTAAGGAGGACCCAACATGAAAAACGTGTTCACACTGTGGCTCCCGGCTCGCCCACGGGCCGCTACGTCAGTTAGGTCGAGCCAAACACCTTTGGTGGGAACACAGCTTCTGGCCAGTTTCCTCCTCCGCCAGCGAATCCAACTCACCACCAGGGGGAGTCGGCCCACAGCTCTGCTCCTCTCTTCACCCGAGAGTCCAAAACACGAGGTCAGAGGTCAGATGACATGACAACAAAGTCGATTGTCGACCTCCAACCTAGGGTGTCCTGGTGCCAAGCGCACTCATAAATGGTAAACCTTCTACACTTCTACAGCGCTTCTCCCCTGCACTGGCAGAGCCCAAAGCGCTTTACACTGCATTGTCACATTCACCCATTCACACTCACTTTCACACACCGGTGGAGGTGGCCGCCATGCAAGGCGCTCAGTCCGTCCACTGGGGGCGATGTAGGGTTCAGTGTCTTGCCCAAGGACACTTCAACATGCAGACAGGGGGAGACAGGAATCAAACTGACAACCTTCCGTTTGAGAGACGACCGCTCTCCCACCTGACCCACAGCCGCCCCACATGGACCCCCCCGTGCTCGATGGTGTTCATTATGGACAAACTGTGACTAGCACAGAAGTCCAATAACAGAACACCACTGGGTTCAGATCAGGGAGGACGTGCGTCCCAGTCCCCCCTCCAGGTCTCACTGTCGCTGCCCACGTGGGCGTTGAAGTCCCCCAGTAGAACCATGGAGTCCCCAGTCGGAGCACTGTCCAGCCCCCCTCCCAGGGACTCCAGGAAGGCCGGGTACTCTGACTGCTGTTCGGCCCGTAAGCCGAGACCACAGTGAGGCACCTGTCCCCGACCCGGAGGACCAGGGACCAGACCCTCTGGTTCACTGGGGAGAACTCCAGCACCTGGCGCTGAGCTGTGGGGCTATAAGCAAACCCAGTCCAGCCCGCCGCCTCTCACCGCGGCAACGCCAGAGCAGTGGAGAGTTCAGCCCTTCTCCAGGGGAGGGTTCCAGAGCCCAGGCTGTGTGGAGGTGAGCCCGACTATATCTAGCCGGTACCTAGCCGGCTACTGACCAAATAACAAAAAGACCCAGAAATAAAATAGAAATATTCTTCATGATAGTGTGGTTACACTCTGTTTTGTGTGTGTGTGTGTGTGTGTGTGTGTGTGTGTGTGTGTGTGTGTGTGTGTGTGTGTGTGAGAGAGAATACTCACATTCATGGCTGCCACATCGTTGTCGTAGGCCTCTCTGACCTTCTTCATGATCTCCACTTCCGCCCGACAGCATTCCTCGATGCTGCCATTAACCGTGATGGTTCGCTCTGGGTTGTAGAGAGTGAGGTCCTGCAGACTGGACACACACACACACACACACACACACACACACACACACACACACACACACACAGAGTTAACTCGTGAGCTGGCAGTCAGTCAGCTGCGTAGGTATGTAGGGTAGGGTTCTGTGTGTTTGGTGGATCGGTGAAGCAGCGCTCAGATCCTCAGATCCTCAGACCCTCAGACCCTCAGATCCTCAGACCCTCAGACCCTCAGACCCTCAGACCCTCAGATCCTCAGATCCTCAGACCCTCAGACCCTCAGATCCTCAGACCCTCAGACCCTCAGATCCTCAGACCCTCAGACCCTCAGATCCTCAGACCCTCAGATCCTCAGACCCTCAGATCCTCAGACCCTCAGACCCTCAGATCCTCAGACCCTCAGATCCTCAGACCCTCAGATCCTCAGACCCTCAGACCCTCAGATCCTCAGACCCTCAGACCCTCAGATCCTCAGACCCTCAGATCCTCAGACCCTCAGACCCTCAGATCCTCAGACCCTCAGATCCTCAGATCCTCAGATCCTCAGACCCTCAGACCCTCAGACCCTCAGACCCTCAGACTCTCAGACCCTCAGACCCTCAGACCCTCAGACCCTCAGACTCCGCCCCTCCTTGGCAGCTGTGTTTCTTACGGTGAGATGGTGATCTTGGTGTTGGTGTCCTGTTCCACTTTCTTCAGGTTGCGTCCCTCCTTCCCGATCAGGCGGCCAACAAAGTTGTTGTGGGCGAGAACCTTGAGGGGAACCTCGTCAGCCCTGCGGAGACAGACGGGGTCAGTGCAGTCCCGCCGCCGCTGCCCTGGCCGTGTTGGTGACCTACGTCTTGGTGTCCTTGGCCTCCTGGTGCATGATCTCCAGGATCATGCGGCAGGCGGCGGAGCAGCCCTCGGGAGTGGAGTGGATGCTGATGGGCTTCTCCGCGGCGCCGGCGTTCTCCTTGCGGTGCACGTCGATTCTGCAGGTTCAGCCAAAGATTAAAAGAAGAATGTCATGTCTGCGGGGGTCTAGCTGGGCAGTCGCAGCCGGGAGGTGGATGAAGCTGGTGCCAAATTACTTCACGCTTAACCAGGAAGTACAGAGCGAGCACACAGCATTCGGTGTGAGGGCCTTTTTAGGTTAGAAATGAAACAATCAGGATGAGCTTTCGGTGTAGACGTTCAGACTTCCACGGCTAGCATTAGCACGCAGCACCGTTCCAGGAAGACGCCTCACAGCCAGGCGCTCTGCAGGCCTGACGGGAGCACTGCGGCCCCCGAGGAGCCCTGCTGCAGTGCTGTGGGGCAGCCTCAGGCTCGGGGTCGGCAGGTCGGCCTGTCTGGACTCACTTGCTCTGCGTCTGCTTGGTGATGTTCCTGATGGTGGCGCCCTCCTTGCCGATGATGGCTCCTACGTACTGAGTGGGCACCAGCAGCCTCAGAGGGATGTCGGTGTGTGGAGGTTTGGCCGGCATGCCGGAGCTCGGGGAGCCCCCCCCGGGGCCCGCCGCGGGGCCCGTACCCGGGGCGCCGGCCGTTGTCGGGCCCCCGCTGGCCTCCCTCCAGCTCCGAGTTCTCCTCGGGGATGAAGGAGGCTCGCAGGGCGTTGTTCTCCAGCTGGTACCCGTTCAGCTTCTGGATGGCCCTGAAGACGACAAGCAGGGAGCGAAGGTCAGCCAGCAGCATGACACTGCAGGTCACCACAGGTCAAAGGTCATGCAGCAACGTGTCACTAACGGATCCAGAGACATACTCTCTGAAAAACCCTGTAGATGAAGTTGCTGCTGGGCATTTTTTATCGAGCATCGTGTAAAAGTCCAGAGAATCCTGAAGGCTGAGCAGCTGAAAGAGGAAACACAGAGCGTCTTCTGGAGCTGGATCAACGAAAACCATCTCTTCACCAATGGGTTTGTTACTCCTCATTTAAAGAAAAGAAACTCAATGCATCGGCTTGTAGTTCTCAGGAATGACCAGCAGAGGGCGAACGGGATGAAACGCCATTCAGATTCTAGTTTCCATCCCTGTCCTGTTCTCCCCCAGCAGTGAGGTTCCTGTCAGGTTCCTGCTCTGGTCAGGGTGCTTCTCGGTCACATGTCAGAGTCTGCTGTTCGTCTTGAAGGGCTGAGTGAGCGGGTGTGCGTGAGGAATCAGACTTACTGCCTGGCGTGCTCCCGGGACGCGTACGTGACGTTCACCACGGCCGTCTCACTGTCTGTGTTCACTGAGACAAAACACACGTTAACACACTTCAGGACCAGTCAGGAAAACTATTCAGCAAGTTTCAACGGTTCCAAAGCACTGGTTTAAAAAAATGTGAATATCAAAGGACTCCGGCAGAAAACAAACCCAACAACAGATTCCACTAAAGGAGCAGCTTCTCAAAGTCAAACATTACAGAAAGTATTCAGCTGGAATGAAAATGAACACAATGAAAACTAAGTTTGACTGAAAAAATGTACATTTCTGAAGATTTGACTGAATATGTTTCTTTTTTATACACAGTATAAAAAGTCTCACTATTAATTCTTTTCCTGGAATTTGACCTCTGTGCTGAAAACTAAAATGCTTCACTGAGGGGTCATCAGGTCATCGGGTCAGCCAATCAGCAGGTTAGCAGCTCAGCAGGTCTGTCATCATCCGTTCATGCTCCATCATCCATTCATCAATCCATCATTTATACATCATCCATCCATCATCCATCCTCCATCCTCTATCCGTCCACCCATACATCTGTCCTCAGTCAGTAGTTGAGCAGCCTGATGAGATGACCTTTGACCTTTAACCTTTGTATTTTAACCTTCCATCCCTTCCTGGTCTGCTGACTCCAGCACTTTCTCCCTCTGTTCTGTTTCTTCAGGTGAAAGAGAGCCACACTTCTCTCAGAGGTCAGGAGGGCCCTCAGCCCCTCAGCTGCTTCATGAACAGGACTCAGTCTGAGTCCAGGTCCTGATCCCGAGTCTCACCTTGTTCACAGTTTTCTACAGGACCCCACTGGGCCAGCAGCCCGTCCAGAACCTGAGACACACAGACGGAAATATCATTTGAAAGAAGCACAGGAAGAGGAGGACAGACAGCTGACTGGAGAAGAATCCAGAGAATCACTGCAGCTGGAAACAGCTGGAGAAACAGCTGGACCCTGAAACCCAGTCCCGGTTCTCCCATGACCTCAACTTCACCGCCACAGGTTTTAGTGTTTTCTTGTCAATAAGTACCAGAAAAGTCTGAAGTACTTGTCCGTTCGCTGACTGAGTTATTTCATTCTGAAGAGGAGCAGGACTCTACATGACACTTCAGGCTCGAACTGGAAACGGGATTTGATGTAGACGTTCTAATAAGTCGGAACTTCATTCTGAGACAAAATCCAAAAGGTGAAAAAGAAAAGTCTCTTTATTCATTTGATTCTCAATGAAGACACTCTGCTAAGAAATATTTTACATTATGGGTCTAAAACTGGATTTAAATGCAAAATAAATGAATATTAAACACGTAATTTAAAACGTGATTAATCATGATTAACTATGGAACTTCTGAGATGATTGAATAATTCACTAAAAAGACCTTGTGACAGCGGGATAACACACACGGATACAGCATCACACACAGACACGGAGTGTGTCAGTAGGCGGCGGGGCTGACCTCCCACTGCAGGTGAGGCGGGATGTTCCTGATCTGCAGCTTCCTCGTCCTGCGGAGACAGACCACAACGGCCAATCAGAAGCTGCTCCTCTGACAGGCTGCACACACGTTCAACACATCAGCATGAAGACAGACCGAGTTCAACACATCAACCAGACAGGATTTCAGAGTTTCTGATTTCACCAACAGATAAAATCAAGCTTGGATGGAATAAAGTAGCAGTGTTCATTTTGACATGAATTTTTCATTTGATTTTAGTCTCAGTCACTCACCAAAGACTTGATTTAGTTAAAGTCACATTTTAGTTTTTTTAGTTTTGTTTCATTTTAGTTAAAATTTAGTCTGTGGAAATTAGTTTTAGCTTTAGTCTTACTACAGCACTAACACTAACCTAACACTAAGGAACTTTCAGTTTTGGTTGATTTTGGCGGCGCCAGTGGACAAAGCGGTAGTGTTTTGCCTGAAGGAATACTACAGTTCCCATGAGGCCTAGCGCGTGGCGTGGTAAAATGCTGCTCCCGGTGGCGTGCTGTCGGACTGTACTCGCCTTAATTTGTATCCAGTGGCTGTGTGAAGGACGGATAGCGACGAGGTCATGAATCTAATGGCTAAACAATGTTCTATCATGATGTGACGCATGCCGTAAAGCAGTCCACACATGTGGAGTTTTTCAGTGTGCAGGGTTCCTACCACCCTCCTCACAGCTGCTCAGTCCAAGTGAAGCAACACTGACGCCCTCAGGCTGACAGAGGGTCATTCAGCCAGCTGTAAGTTGATGTATCATCACAAAAGATATTAAAATGTTTTATTAAGGTTGAAAAGTTCCTTAGTGTTGGTTTAATTGATGAAATTTGACAGTTTTGTTGTACTGTAGTAAATTAGATAGATAGACAGATAGATAGATAGATAGATAGATGACTTTATTGTCCCAGTGGGAAATTTGTCTTGGGCAAAGTGCTACATCAACATGCATACACACATAAAAACAACACAACATAAAACCACAGCAGCAGAAGTGCAAAAGGATGATTGTCACGGTTGTAACTTTAATTATGTTCAGATTTTTAAATTTAGAATGTATCATATGACTCTTGGATCATAAATATGAATATTTACGGCTTGTTAGAAAAAAATTTAAATGCATAAACTTGAGATTCTTTCTGTAAATTCTTAAAACAAATGACAACCTGCAAGAAAAAGCTCCAATCATAATGACCAGCAGGTGGCGGTACTGCAGCCAACGGGATGCAAGCTGCCGTAAAACATCAGAGAAGAAGAAGACCAGCAGCACAACAACACACACGGCACTGAGTGACAGTGCTGCGGTGCTGTGACTCCATACGGAGCCGGACCGGACCGGACCGGACCGGAGCCGGACCGGACCGGACCGGACCGGACCGGAGCCAGTCAGTTCATGATGTCCAGAGATTTAGTTTTAGTTTTTGTTGTCATTACTTATTAAATTTACGTTCTTGTCACAAATTAGTCACGGAATAAAGGGTCAGCAACAAACAGTTTTCGTTTAAGTTTTTGTTGACAAAATGAACAGCGTGCAGCAGGACCCGTGTCCACGGCTGAGACTGGAGAACTCCCCGATCTGGAGTACGCCAACATTTACTGTTCTACTCTCCACAGTTCTTCGTACACAAAAGCAGCGATGAAGGCGAACAAGCGCCTGGATTCATACAAGTATTTTGTTTATCTGTTGTTTATTTTGCAGCGATTCGCTTCTCTCTCCGATCTACATCAGTCAGAAACCTGTGAAACGAGGATCCTGCTCCACCAGCTGCTACACTGAGAACCAGGTTTTCACTACTTTGATCCAGACTTCTCTGTTGAACACACTAGAATCACTGCAGCGCCACGGGTTTGACTTCACGCCAACATGGCGGCGACTGCCTGACCACACCAACACCAGACCAATACCAGACCACTACCAGACCACTACCACACCAATACCACACCACTACCAGACCACTACTAGACCACTACCACACCACTACCACACCACTACCACACCAATACCACACCATTACCACACCACTACCAGAACACTACTAGACCACTACCACACCACTACCACACCAATACCAGACCACTACCACACCACTACCACACCAATACCAGACCACTACCACACCACTACCACACCAATACCAGACCACAACCAGGCCACTACCACACCAATACCAGACCACAACCAGGCCACTACCACACCAATACCAGACCAATACCAGACCACTACCAGACCAATACCAGACCAATACCAGACCACTACCAGACCAATACCAGACCACTACCAGACCACAACCAGGCCACTACCACACCAATACCACACCAATACCAGACCACTACCAGACCACTACTAGACCACTACCACACCACTACCACACCAATACCACACCATTACCACACCACTACCAGACCACTACTAGACCACTACCACACCACTACCACACCAATACCAGACCACTACCACACCAATACCACACCATTACCACACCACTACCAGACCACTACTAGACCACTACCACACCACTACCACACCAATACCAGACCACTACCACACCAATACCAGACCACAACCAGGCCACTACCACACCAATACCAGACCACAACCAGGCCACTACCACACCAATACCACACCAATACCAGACCACTACCAGACCAATACCAGACCAATACCAGACCACTACCAGACCAATACCAGACCACTACCAGACCACTACCACACCAATACCAGACCACTACCAGACCACTACCACACCAATACCAGACTACTACCAGACCACTACCAGACCAATACCAGACCAATGCCAGACCACTACCACACCAATACCAGACCACTACTAGACCACTACTAGACCACAACCAGACCACTACTAGACCACTACTAGACCACTACTAGACCACAACCAGACCACTACTAGACCACTACCAGACCACTACCACACCAATACCAGACCACTACCAGACCACTACCACACCAATACCAGACTACTACCAGACCACTACCAGACCAATACCAGACCAATGCCAGACCACTACCACACCAATACCAGACCACTACTAGACCACTACTAGACCACAACCAGACCACTACTAGACCACTACTAGACCACAACCAGACCACTACTAGACCACTACCACACCAATACCAGACCACTACTAGACCACTACTAGACCACAACCAGACCACTACTAGACCACTACCACACCACTACCAGACCACTACTAGACCACTACTAGACCACTACTAGACCACTACCACACCACTACTTGAGCACTACTAGACCACTACCACACCACTACCAGACCACTACTAGACCACTACCAGACCACTACTAGACCACTACCACACCACTACCAGACCACTACTAGACCATTACCACACCACTACTAGACCACTACTAGACCACTACCACGCCACTACTAGACCAATAGCGTGAACCTCCTCCATAGCGTCGAGCTGCTCCCTCACAGCAGCAGTGAAGTGCTGAATGGGTTAATATTTCATAAGAGGAAGAAAATCAAAGATGAATATTTCATTACTGATGGAGGAGAGCGAGTGGCATGTATGCAACCAAACATCATCACACTGTGTGTGTGTGTGTGTGTGTGTGTGTGTGGTTCCCATATTTAGCCCCTCACAGAGGTTAGCAGCCTCACTGCAGCCACTCAGCTGCTCCACCTCCTGGCTGGGTGGAGGAGGAAGGGAAGGTGGTGGAGTCTGTGTGCCAGTCCTGATGCTGACAGCTTCCTGTGTCCTCCAGAGTCCCCGTGTCCGTCTGCAGAGTCCAGGAGGACGAACAGTAACAGCTCCTCCACCCAGAGCTCCTCCACCCAGAGCTCCTCCACCCAGAGCTCCTCCACCCAGAGCTTCTCCACCCAGAGGTTCCTTCAGCTGACAGCTGGAGAAGGGTTTCACCATTTAGCTCCTCTTCCTAATGGCAGGTTTTGTCCTCTGCGGTGCAGACTGTCCTGTGTGGTGCAGACTGTCCTGTGCGGTGCAGACTGTCCTCTGCGGTGCAGACTGTCCTCTGCGGTGCAGACTGTCCTCTGCGGTGCAGACTGTCCTGTGCGGTGCAGACTGTCCTGTGCGGTGCAGACTGTCCTCTGCGGTGCAGACTGTCCTGTGTGGTGCAGACTGTCCTGTGTGGTGCAGACTGTCCTGTGCGGTGCAGACTGTCCTGTGCAGTGGCGCTGGTGGATCAGGCGGTGTGTCTGGCCCTGGCAGTGGGGTCGTGGTGCGGCCCAGCAGCAGTGGCGTGAAGCTGCTCTTCCTGAATGTGTTGAGCTGTGTTTGAGACGGGGGAGGGGGGAGGGGGCATCTGTAGGCTCGGGGTCAAAGTTCAGCCTCTGCTCTCCACTCTGACCCGCCTGCAGCCATTTTGGAGAGAGCTGAGCTCTCTCTCTCCATTTTGTGGCCGAGCGGTGGTTATTTCTGTCCAGCAGTGGTTCACCTGTTTGCTCCCCCTCCCCCCCCCACCCCTCCCCCCTCCCTCCACCCCCTCCCTCCACCCCCTCCCCCCCCCACGCTGTGATCCAACCTCCAAACAGAGAAAACAGCTTTCAGGCGTTAGCAGGAGTCACAGCAGGACAAAACAGCAGAGCTCCATGGAGGATGACGTCCTGCCTCCATGGTGGAGCGGTGGTTTGGGGCTGGAGGATCTCTGGAGGATCTCTGGAGGATCTCTGAAGGATCTCTGGAGGATCTCTGGAGGATCTCCGCTCACCGCCAGCAGCCGCCGCTCTCCTCCTCTCTGCTCTACATGTGAGGCCAGCGAGCCGCCATCTTCCACCAGACAACGCCCATTTACTACAATGAGAGCGCTCACGTGACGCCGGCTAACGGCGCACATGCACCGCCGGGTGGGGGCGGGGCGCGCGCGCGCGCGTGTGTGTGTGTGTGTAGTAACATGCGCCATTACATGAACATGGCAACATGGAGGCGGTGCAGAGGAACCTACAGCTGAACAATGAGAGAGAGAGAGAGAGAGAGAGAGAGAGAGAGAGAGAGAGAGAGAGAGGAAACTGGGGGAGGGACGGAACATGTCAGGATTTCCATGGTTCTCCGGTTCTCCCTCACTGTCACTATTCTGATTCTCCTGCAGACTAAAGGCTTCAGCCGGGCGATACGATGGAGAACCCCCCCGCCCCCCCCCCCGCTGTGGGCTGAGTTCTCTCTGGATGTGATCACGGAGCGTTCCTCTTCGTTCCTCCTCCTGTTCTCCGCTCTGCAGGGTTCCAGGACGGAGGAGAACCCAACGCTTCTGATTTCTTTCCAAAATGCTTTTTAAGCTCGTCTCTTCATTAACTGTCTCTGAAAAGGGTGGAACCCGGCGGTCCGGTGGAACCCGGCGGTCCGGTGGAACCCGGCGGTCCAGTGGAACCCGGCGGTCCGGTGGAACACGGCGGTCCGGTGGAACCCGGCGGTCCAGTGGAACCCGGCGGTCCGGTCGGCGGTCCGGTGGAACCACAGGAGGGACACAGCAGGCCGAGGCCAGAGCAGACAGGGACCATGCTGCCAGGTGTTCAGGTGTGGTGTTCCAGAAAGGTTCAATCAGAGGAACACACTGTAAAGCATCCTTGGAGCTGAAGGAGGCAGATTCTTCTGAATCTTTACTGATCTGCAGAAAGTGAAGCCCCTCCCAGCTCACTGGTGGAGCTTTCAGTCAGAGCGTCTCTTCTGGCCTGGTTCCAGCCAGAGCGGCTTGTTGCTGGGTTTAGAACTCTTCTTTCCAGACGTGTTTTTCAGTGAAGCGTTCGGTCAGGTGACTTCAGCAGGTTCCTTCAGTTTGGGGTGGATTTCTCCTCCTGGGGAGGAGCTCTCCTGAGGCTGGAGAAGCTCTGAGCAGATCAACGCTGAAACACACCTCCTCTCTGCTGATCTCACCTTTCACCTCAACCTCGGCTCAGATCTGTTTAAATGTGTTTTTAAAAACGAATCCCGACTGTGAAGAAACACCGAAACAATCCTGCTGAGGAAGGACAGCCATGGACCCGGACTCAGCAGGAGAACCGGAACCAGCTATAAGGCGGACTGACGCCTCTCACGCCTTCAGTCCTTCATGGTGTGAGAAACAGAGTTTATTTTCAGCGGCTGGCTGCAGAGCGTTCCTCCAGCCCAACACAAAAACACCTTTCACCAGCAAATCAGCTCAGACTGGGCCGGAGGAAAGTCTGGCAAACCTTCACACGGTCAAATCTTTACCATCTTTAAAAATGATGAATGTTTCCAAGGCTTTAAAATGTTTGAAGTCTTTAAAATATTTAAAATAGATCAAATCTTTTAAATTTTTGAAGTCTTCAAAATGTTTAAAATATGTTACATATTTAGAGGTTTAGAATGTATACAATTTTTAAAGTTTTTAAAATGATAAAAAATATTTAACGGTTTAGAATTATAAAGTTTTTAAAATGTTTTAAATGATTAAAATATTTAAAAGTTTCTAATGATAAAGTTTTTAAAATGCTTAAAATGATTAAAATATTGAAAAGTTTAGAAACATAAAGTTTTGAAAATGTTTAAAATGATTAAATTATTTGAAAGTTTAGAATTATAAAGTTTTTAAATGTTTAAAGTGTTAAAATATCTAAATGTTCATTTCTTTCCTCCACTCGGCTCAAAATGGGGCCGAAGAACCTGAGGAGGAGGAGGAGGGAGTTCCTGCTGAGTGTGTGTGTGTGTGTGTGTGTGTGTGTGTGGTGACGTCAGCTTGTGCTTTGTTTTGAATCGGTGAGGAGCGGGGCGGGGCCTCAGGCAGCCAATGAGAAGCGGTGGAGAGAGGGGCCCGTCTCACACACACACACACACACACACACACACACACACACACACACACACACACACACACACACACACACACACACACACACAAACACACCGGGTGTGTTTCCGGCTGCGGCCAGCAGAGGGCTCACTGCGTCTCTCCTGGTGAACTGCGGCCGCTCTCCTCTCTCTTTTCTTTTCTCTCTTTTCTTTTCTCTCTTTTCTCTTTCTTCTTATCTGTCTTCTGTCACTTTAGACTTAAAATGTGGAGAAATTCAGAATAATTCAAGATATTAAACAGTAATCCAGCACTGTTCAGCGGACGGATGTGACCAGGCCCACACCTCCTCGTTTCACTGATTCAAACATTAAAAAGGAACATTAGAAGTCGTGAATTCGTCTTTAAAAAATCTCCAGAACACCTGCAGCGTCCCTGAAGGAGCCGGAGACGGAACCGCAGGTCCTGCCTGTGAGACCGAGTCTCTGGTGGCTGGTTCGCTTCAAGGTGGTGAAGCTAGTTAGGCCTGCTGAGGCTCACTGCAGTGGCCCCCGGCCCCCCCGGGCCCCAGCCCCCCCCGGCCCCCCCGGCCCCCCCAGCCCCCCTGGCCCCCGACCTCCCCGGGCCCCACACTAATTCCAATCACAAACTACACACCACTGTTTCACCCTCACAGTATTCTCTGAGACTGAATCCACTGCGTTTCACTGTTCTTCATATTTCTGGGCTGATCATCAGTGAGGATGTTTACAGAAATGACCGATTGGAATAAAGGTTTTAAGATAAAATTTTAATGGAAATAAATCCGATTTCTTTCCAGAAGCACAGAACTAAAAAACCCTGGCAGGTATTTACACTGCACAGTGACACACACACAAATACAGCAAACACAACTTAAACCTTTATAGCACCAAAAACATCGAAACATCAAAAATAGACACGAAACACTGAATGATGATTTCACTGATTTCACAAGGATTTTATTTTGTTAAGCAACTCTGTAAAATTCAATCATTCATTGTTCATATATATATATATATATATATATATATATATATATATATATATATATATATATATATATATATATATATATATATACATATATATATAAGAATATATATATATATATATATATATATATATATATATATAAATAAATATAAATATAAATAAATATAATATATATATAAATATAAATATATATATATATATATATATATATGTATATATAAACATATATATATATAATTATGGTGAAATATCATACAATGCTTGTGTCATTTTTTTTTCCTTGATGAAACATTTTAGCTTTCAATTCAATTCAATTTTATTATTTATTTTAAATAAGTTTTCTTCTTCCCACTCCTTTTCGAGCATTATGTATCTCATGACTAACATAAAATCGTATTTATAGTCCTGTAAATTGACTATTGTCAGAAAAATATTATTACCTTGCAATAGCTCGAAATAAATTCATTAATTAATTCATTCATTCATTCATTTGTATAGCCCATTTAAAAACAACTTCGGTTGACCAAAGTGCTTTACAAAAAAGTAAAAAAGAAATGATAGAATAAATAGATGAAAATAAAAAGGCCCACCTAAACATATTTATGAAACACAAATAAGACAAATAAGACACCGAGATGTCCTCCAGTTTAGCTGGTGTTAAAAGTCTGTGAGAAGAGGTGTGTTTTCAGTCTGGACTTCACTGTCCTACAGACTGAGAGGACTACCCAGAAGGCTCTGTCACCTCTGGATTGTAGCCTGGTTTTAGGGACAACCAGCTGGAGCTGGTCAGCTGACCTCCGGTCTCTGGTGGGAGAGTCACTCAGGTATGAAGGGAGAGCCAGCACTGAGGAGTGAGCAGGAAAACTTTAAGTTCCACTGGAGAGCAGACAGGCAGCCCATGTAGAGAGCTCAGCCCAGGGGAGGAGCTCCTGCTGGGTTTCAGTCAGCAGACCGGCTGCAGCAGGCACCCTGGTCCTGCCTTGGTCCAGTCCTGGTCCAGTCCTGGTCCAGTCCTGGTCCAGTCCTGGTCCAGTCCTGGTCCAGTCCTGGTCCAGCCCAACATACAACCCATTACATTCAAAGCTTCATTTAAACTGGCCTGAAAATGTCAGAATGTAAGAGAGAAGCCTCTCGTCTCTTCCTCTCATGCTGATTCATGGGGAACATCAGAAGCATCTCAGATTCTGATGCTGGAGATTAATTCCTTCAGCGCTCAGTTACTGGAAAAATTTCTCCACAGAGTTCTGAAAAACCCGGATTATTTCTTGTTAAGGTGTTTTGGGTGAAATCCTCCACAGATCAGCTTCAGCTGCTCAGCAGTCAAAGCGGCACCGTTCACAACGTGGACTGGGAAGAAATTCATAGAAATAACCAACGATTTAACAGCTTGAACAGAAAACAGTACAGAACCAGGAGAGGACACCAGAGGACAGACAGTACAGAGCCTTCAGCGTTCCTCCAGATCAGATAAAACACACTGATCAGTTTTCAGTTCCCGGCCGGACTGTCTGAGGCTGTGGTGAACGGAGGCACCTGAACGCACCGTCTTTATTTTAAAAAGTCTCTGTCTTTATCTGTCCATCAGAGGAGGTGTGCTCCTCCTCCTCCTCCTCCAGCAGCAGCGCCACACCACGTGAGCGCCGCATGGCAGCTGATATGGCACACCCCCCCAGTGAGCCCCGCCCCCACCCTGCTGCCCTCCCCCTCCCCCTCCAGCACATGCCTGCTTCATACATGTGATCCTCAGCCTCCATTTTAGCAGCAGAGCTGAGCAGCAGCAGGTTTCTGCTTCAGTCTGCCTCACTGGGGGGGGGGGGGCAGGAAGAGCTCCAGATCAGCTGCTGAACAGCCTCTGTTGTCAAAGCTCTGCTGTTCCTCCAGGGTCACTGAGCCTGGATCCACAGCGCTTCACTCAGGATTCCTGTATTCTGAATGAACTAATCCTGAGTTCTGCTCCTGAGCCCAGCATTTACAGGGGAAGAACGAAGCAGAGAATCCTGGGTAACGCTGTGAAGCCTTCTGATTGGACGGGGCGGCTGTGAAGCCTTCTGATTGGACGGCACCTGTCAGGAGCCATTTCTCTTTCTTCCTTCCTCCAAGTTTGATGCTTTTCACTACATCCTTTTCCTCTAAAGCTTTCCGCACCGCGGCCGCCATCTTGGCGTGTTTGATCTGAAGAGGGAAGAACTTTACGAGGAGTCAGAGTGTCAGCCTGTCGGTCTGTGTTTACCTGTGACTTTTATTCCTCTATAAATCCTAATGAAGCCTCACTCTGCTCTAACGTCACCATGGAAACGCCTGAAACTTTATTCAGAATCAAGTGTGAATCGGAATATCCCGGCGGGTTGGAGGCAGAACTCTCTGCTGATGAGGCCGCTTCATTCTGGTGGATCTGCTCCGCCGTGAGGACGCAGTGCTCCAAGATGGCGGCCCGCTGTGCAGAGACGATTTATTTAACGGCAGTTTTAGAAGAACTGGATATAATGAAACGAGCGGATCGACCACAACGAGGACGTTTTCAAAGCTGCAGCGTCAAAGTTAATCCAGAAAGAAAGACGAGAAAAACGCTTTTTACTTCCTACAGAAGTAAACGTCCAATCAGAACGCTGCACACACCCCGGCATGAGAGAGGAGTTCATCTTTCATCACACGTAAACACTAAGATCAGGAATATAAATTAGAACCACTTGATTCAGAATAAATCAATTCTGAATTAAAAACAGTCTGAACCAGACTCTGTGCTGAAACCTCCTCAGAAGGGCTTCCTGCACGAACTCAGCCTGACTGATCTGACTGATCTGACTGATCTGATCTGATCTATCTGAATAATCTGATCGGTGCCCTCGTCCTGCCCCCCCTCCCCCAGGGTGTCATCTTGCTGGCTGTGACTCCAGCTGAACCAGGACTGGAGCCTCCAGACCAGCAGAGCCACTGTCCCCGGGTCCTCCTGCTGGTCTGGAGCGTACAGCAGCTTTAACCTTTAAAACCAGGCCGGAGCAGCTCAGCACCCTGACCCTGACCCTGACCCTGACCCTGACCCTGACCCTGACCCTGACCCCTCCGAGGCCATTTGATGCACAAACAAAACCCATATCTTCTGATGGATTCATAAGTTTAAACTTCGGGTGGGAGCACTGAACACTGCTCTACTCTGTTGGATCCCTTTTGAACCCAGGATGGTTTTGACAGCTCTGTGGCGTGCCGCCAGAATTACAAGTTAAATGGTTATTCACGTTTGATGGAGCCGCTGCAGAGGGACTGAAGACCCACATGTGGCTCCAGAGCTGCAGGCTGAACCCCGGTCTACACCTAAACAAGTCAGAGAGAACTTCGTAAAGTCCCTGACCCTGACCTGCAGCGAGGAGACGGAAAGGCAGGAAGAGTCAGAGGAAGAGGCTGTCAGCTCCTGACAGCCAATCAGAGCCCAGCATCAGCCTCCTCCTGACCAATCAGGAGCGGCGTTGCCCTATAGGCTCCTTAATCTCCCCTTTCTTTCTCATTACTGCTGAAAAATGTCAAGAATTCACACACACACACACACACACACACACACACACACACACACACACACACACACACACACACACACACACAGCCAGTGAGCGGTTGTGCAGCACCTGAAGAGGAGCTCCGGTTTGATTCCTGTAAGGAGGAAGAAGAGGAGTCGTCCATCCAGTTCACCGTGACACTTCAGCAGCACGTGCACGACTTCCCCTCAGTCGGACAGGTGTGTGTGTGTGTGTGTGTGTGTGTGTGTGTGTGTTGGGGCTACCAAATGATTTTTTAATAGTGATGAATCCCATTTTGAACTGCATGTTTAAAGTTGGGATACTTTGCGTTTCAGTTTAATCAGTTGGAAAAATCAGTCACATCAGCTTCAGTTTGTTTAAACCTATTTCTTTAAAAAAAAAAAAAAAAAAAATTTCCAACCCAAGAACTTTAAAAACTTCATCCTAGTTTTATGTTTAAATGAGATATCCTCGGTTCATTCAGGTAGAAATTAAGACTAAAAACATCTGTCTTACAAAAAGAGGTTTAGTCCAAACCCGTCCTGTACTTTGCTGAGCTGAACCCTCGGTCCTGTCAGCAGACTGATTTGTCGGTACGGTTGTAGTTTTACCAGTGAAGTCCATCCAGTCCACCTTCTGCTTCATAAAGAAACCTGAAGTCATCTTCAGGTGTTTCAGTCCAGCAGTGACGCTGCTTCCTGGACTCTTGACTGTGTTTCCGGATCACGAGGACCACATGGCTGGGCTTCAACAGATCATCTGTTGTACATCTTCATGCTGTTCGCTTCATTTACATACAGTTAAAGACTAGGGATGTGTGAGTACCGATACCAGCTATCGGGCCGATACTGGCTGTATTTCAAAGTATCGAGTACTACCGATACCGATACCTAACCTGACACGCCAGATGGACAGTTTCATGTCCGCCACGGAAATATTTCACAAGTCCATCTGGGTAGCCGCTCTTCCGATTCGATTTCAGAGGCGGGACCTTCAAAACAATCCGTAGCCGGTGATTGGACGACCGTTCAAACCAAAGAAGAAGAAGATTGAACAACCGTTCTGATTGACACACGACACACTCATCACAGACCAATCCACATCAAGCCGCGGTGTGACGGCGCTCTGTGCTGCTGAGAAGCAGTAGACATCATTTCCTGACAAAAAGGCTGGAAGTCATGTTCTGTGCTCCTCTTTCAAAGAGGAAACTGAGTCTCTTTCTTATAAAACTGCAGATGTTGCCGTGTCCACGGAGATCGCTTCGCATGCCACCATTGTTTTCAAACTTTTGTGTGCTTCCTGCTGTCGTCACGTCCGCTCCTCCCGCAGCTCCCGCCTCTTTCCCCTGATTGGGCCGGCAACATTTTAACAGAGTGAAACCATTGGTCTCTGGAGCGCTACAGGATGGATCTGCAGGCTTTAGGAACTGATTCAGGCCCGTCTGCTATGCAAGGTTAACCGATACCAGCCACCGATACTCAAGGCAACAAAATCCCACACGTAGTAAGCCCTCCTCACCAGCAGATGGCGGGAGTGTGACTGAACGGGATACAAGCTGCCGTTAAACATGGAGGAAGAAGCCCTCCTCTCCAGGAGGGGGCGCTGACAGGCGCTGAGCAGCGGGTTGATTCTCCATGAGTCTCATCCAGAGCAGAGACAACAGGATGAATCCAGAACGCTGCTCGTCTCACCAGAAATTCTTTTATATCAGCGAAAACGAGCCGAGCTTTGCAGAATGCAAACTCTGCTATGCTAAAATTACTAGAGGAGGAGGCGATCTTGTTCATTTACCACTAGTAATTTGTTGAAACACCTCAGGGTGAAGCCTGGGGACGACGCTGTGGTGCTGGGAAAAAAAAAAAACTCCTGCAGCAACTCGACGGCAAACTCTGCAGAAGACCGAGAAACTGAAGAGCAGCGATCCAGAGCAGCACAGAGAACACCAGCAGCTCCTAGAACTCAGGGGTTGCTCTATTTGACTTCAGTTCATAAAAAAATCATTGAAATGAGTACATTAACAACTTTAGTTCATGTAAAGTGTAAAACTCAGAGAAAACTGTTTTATCTTGCACTTCAGTTCATTTATAAAACGTTCAAATAAGTTCATTTAAAAAAGTGTATATTTAGAGTTGTTTGTTTACATCTTGTACTTCAGTTCATTTAAAAAAATACAACTCAGAAATTTTTTCCGTTTGTGTGTATTTATTTCTCTGTATTGTGCACATGTGTGAATGTATGTATGTATGTGGGCATGTATATGTATGTATATCTATACGTATATTTATATGTGAAAAAAAGGGGGTTGACAGTATGTTTTTCAGGTTATTTAAAACGCGCACACACACACACACACACACACACACACCGAACAGCTCACTCCTTAGTTGTTTTGTTTGTTTTTGTTTTTTACTTTACTTCCTCTCTGTTTTCTCTTACGTAGCTTGTCGTGTTACATGTCTCTGTCTCTGTCTGTATTGTCTGTTCATTTTTGCAATTAAAAAAAGAAAAAAAAAATTGTTTTCTCTTGCACTTAATTTCATTTAAAAAAGTGTAAAACTCCAAGAGTTGATTGTTTTATTTTTCAGACTATTATTTTGGACTTAAACATAGTGGCTGTGCTGCCGTTTTTTTTTTTTTTTTTTTAGAAATAAAAGTCATTTTCAAAAATGATCTGTCATTGCATTAGTTTAAATTTTATGTATCAAAAGTATCGGTATGAGTATTGGTATCGTGAGTACTGAAGATGAAGTACTTGTACTTGGTATCGGTCTGAAAAAAAAGTGGTATCGAACATCCCTATTAAAGACAGTCCAACGATAAAAGATCCGAACCAGAAGTGATGTGTGTTTTTCCGGAGATCTGGGTCCTGGTCTAATGTGCAGACATCATCAGAATTTTCCTCACAGTCTGGCGTTAAAAAACAAAACCCAGCAAACCCTTCAGAACTGAGGAGAACTAGAGAACTGGAGGCGTCTTTAGTGATTCGATCCACTTCAGGATGAGAAACAGTTTCTCAGGTCAGAAACTAGGATTAAAAAAACCAAACATCAGACATTAAATAGCGCCGGAACAGGACTGGAATACACGTCAATTTACAATATTCTAACTATGGAATATTTATATTTCTATACATACCTACACACACACACACACAAACACACACACAACAAACAAAGGAGCTGAAAATATACAGCAGCAACATTTAAAGTAAATGGTGGCAAATCCAGCTGTGAGTGAGCAGCTCATCGTCCCAGGACCCCCCATAGCACCACACAGTCCTCCCCGGAGTCCCAGGACCCCCCATAGCACCACACAGTCCTCCCCGGAGTCCCAGGACCCCCCACAGCACCACACAGTCCTCCCCAGAGTCCCAGGACCCCCCACAGCACCACGCAGTCCTCCCCAGAGTCCCAGGACCCCCCACAGCACCACGCAGTCCTCCCCAGAGTCCCAGGACCCCCCATAGCACCACACAGTCCTCCCCAGAGTCCCAGGACCCCCCCATAACACCACACAGTCCTCCCCAGAGTCCCAGGACCCCCCATAGCACCACACAGTCCTCCCCAGAGTCCCAGGGCCCCCCATAGCACCACGCAGTCCTCCCCAGAGTCCCAGGACCCCCCATAGCACCACGCAGTCCTCCCCAGAGTCCCAGGACCCCCCATAACACCACACAGTCCTCCCCAGAGTCCCAGGACCCCCCATAGCACCACACAGTCCTCCCCAGAGTCCCAGGACCCCCCATAGCACCACACAGTCCTCCCCAGAGTCCCAGGGCCCCCCATAGCACCACACAGTCCTCCCCAGAGTCCCAGGACCCCCCATAGTAGGGCTGGGCCATATAGCCAAAAAATTAAATCTTGATTTATTTATTTTTTTGGCTTGAAATCTGATAAATGTTTTTAATCGATTATTTTTTCTGTGTAAAGAAACACAATTAAATATTTTTCAAAAACAGGATCTTTTATTGAATGCCAAAACGTCAGCATTTAACTGTAAACTAAATATACTTATTACTGAGGCAGTCTTAACAAAAACACTTTATGGGCACTGCATTGAAATAAATAAAAGGAAAACTGGAGAAAAAGTAACTTATAAAAAATCCCACATAGATCAAATTTAAATGGGTTCAAATCCCACACAGATTAAATTTAAGCGCCGGCAAAACACGCAATTTAAGTTTCATTTTCATTTTCATCATCTTTGCGCTCTTTATTTCAGTGTGTGCCTTATAGCAGCCTTTTCCTTTTTATTTTTCTGATCATTCGGCCGAGTTCGTTATGGCAGAAGTTGAGGAACGGACGTGTTTGACTGTAAAAAGCGCCGCGGCCGTCTGCGCTGTCATGCCGCTCTGCCCGAGGCGGTGGGACTCTCGGGGGCCGGCAGAGATCCGGCCGGGCTGGTGGGGGAGAGCGTTTAATCCCGGGAGGGACCGGCATTGTCTGTCCCCGGCTGAGCAGGAAGAGACAACTCTGCTCATTGGTAAGAGAACGTCGACAGTAGTGCTACAGCGCCAGTCCTCCTGGTGTGGCCACTGTATGTATTACACTCGTCTGGTAGAAATGGCGGAGGGACAGACTGATTTAACTCGATGTTGAAATTAAATTTTTTTCACATGAATTGAAAAAATAAAATCAAATTAACTGAACTAATTCGATATATTGCCCAGCTCTACCCCGTAGGGCCAGACAGTCCTCCCCAGAGTCCCAACTGGGAGTGAAAACACAAAGACAGAATTTAATTTCTGAACTTTAGTGTTTACTTTCAAAATAAAGTGTCTTGTAGACCCAGTTGTCAACTTGAAGAGTGAAGGGATTCAATCTGTCCGTCTGGGTTTATTTTACTATTTAACAAGCAGCTAGGGGTGAGCGATATGATGATATAAGATCGTTAAGGATTATAACGTCGGGATGATCTCATAAATCAGAAAGATGGTTAAACCGTCTATAGGGCACGTTCTCCTCCGTGTTGTTTTTTCACCTTTATATAATATTTTTTGGAGTGATGACGTTACCTGAAAGCTTCAGATAATATCAACTAAATATTCCCTCTAGTGCAGTTATGCACATGCATGATAGATACATGCAGAGCAACATTAACGATGATTTAAAAACAAAAAAAACAAAAAACACGCAGCCACAGCCAGAGCTGCGTTCGGGACGCAAAGGCAGCTAACAGCGAGCAGAGCGCTGTGGAGCTTCTCTGACTGGAGCTGCTGCTGGGTGGAGGCTGGGTGGAGGCTGGGTGGAGGCTGGGTGGAGGCTGGGTCAGGCAGAGCTGGGTTACAGCAGCAGTACAGGATCTACAAGAGATCAGCCGCCATAGAAACACCCCAACAAGCTGGAGGGAGAGACGCTGAAGCTAGCACCGATGCTAACGCTAGCTAGCGAGCTACCGCTAGCAGTTCACAAGCTAGCATGAGGGATTTTATATACAACAAATCACAGAAATGTGAAAAGACACTTAGTGGACACACCATCAAGTTAACAGCTGAAACGACCCTTTAGTCTGATCACTAGTGGAACGTCTTTGATTTAATTGGATGATGAGGGGCTGTATTTCAATGGAGACAGAGCCCTCTAGTGGTCAGATAGCGCAACTATTACAACTATATCCTATTAAAACTGCTAAAAAGCTATTTGATGTGTTTAGTTTTTTGTGTTACAAAAGTGTACATTATTGTTTTTTATCTTTTACCTCATTTTTAAAAGGAGATCAAAGCTCAGATCTCTGAACAAAAAATAGTTCTCAGCAGCTGTATTATTCACTCAGGTTATAGATGTTAAAGTTAAATTGTTTTTGTTCTAAATTGTAGCCCTTTAAGAGATAAACAGCTAAGTTTGCATTTTTATTGACCTTTTTTAATCATCTATTTGATGTGTTTAGTTTTTGTGTTACAAAAGTGCACTCTATTGCTGTTCATTACTTTTTATGTTTGTGTTCATTGCACATTTTGATTAGAAAAAAACCTGTACTATTTAAATTAAAGCCAGTTTCTCTAGCTTAAATTGTCTTTTTTTTTTTTTTTTTTTTTTACTTTTACGGTTTTACATGTTTAAATACATTTTATACGTTTTATATGTTCAACATTGGGGGAAAAATGGTCAAGCTTGCAAATTAGTCTAGAAAAATCAATATAAAAAAGAATCGTGATAAAATCGTGATCGTGATCTTAATTTTAAAAAATCGTGATATGACATTTTTGCCATATCGTCCACCCCTACAAGCAGCTCTCTCCATCTCATTCTTTATAAACTCTTTTCCAGTGAAAAGTGATTCTACAAGATCTGGTTTCATCAGAACATCCAGAGGGACAGAAAATCCAGCATCTTTTCCAGTTATATTGTGTTGGATTTAGTTTTTAAAACATCCAACATTCTGTGTCAGAGCTACAGGTGTGATGTTCTTAGCAAATAAACCGTTTGGAAATCTGTTGAATTATATAGTTTAATTAAATAGTGAAATAAACCCAGATGGACTGATTGAATCCTCCACTCTGCCTCCAGGTTCTTCACAGAAAATACAGCTGACTTCACATTATTTAACATAATACTGCTGTTTCCAGCTGCTGACTGGAAAACTAACCAACCTGAGACCCTCTTTAGAACGAAATACATTAAATACAGGATCAGCTGAGTCCTGCTGATCATGTTTTGTAACAAACCATGAAAATTATTGATCTCAGAGTTGACATGAAATTATCACATGATTCATTCTGGTACATTCTGAGCTTTCAGACATTTTATTTTCAGGTTAAAATTGTAAAAATTGCCGTTTTAATTGTTTTCACAGGAGGCTGACTTCAGTGGATGCTTGACCTGACCTGAAGAAGATGCTGGAAGAAGACTGGAGGAAGATCAGACTAATTCTGGATGAGAGACACTGATGCTGGACGGCATGGCAGAACTAAACATCACCAATAAACCAGCATTTTACAGTTCTAGTTTATAGGAGTTTTTAGATAAGCAGATGGTGTTAATGAGACAGATGCTGCATCCGAGGCTTTACTGTTTATGGTATTTATCATGTTGAAACTCAGTGTGAATCATAATATAATATAATATAATATAATATAATATAATATAATATAATATAATATAATATAATATAATATAATATAATAATTAATACGATAATAGCAATAATAATAGTGATGATAAAAAGAAAATATAATGCCAATATTATATACACACACACACACACACACACACACCCACACACACACATACATGTTTTATTTAGTTTTTTTGGGACAATCAGAGGGGTCAGTAATGGAGATCAGTATCAGAAAATGTTCTATCAGGTACAGATCTGGAAGGATTTCAAGGCCTTCTGTTTTTTCGACCAAAGGACAGAATCCAGATGAAACGATCTCCACCAGAAATACTAAAAACAGACTTTTCTTGTAAAAATAAGAGAAATTCAACCAAAACAGCAGCAGGTCATTTAGCTGCAGTTGCTCCAAACAAAACCCGTTTCCAATAGAAATATAAACTGATCGATAAGTTACAGCGGACGCAACGACGGAAACGTCTCCAGAAGCGCCTGCAAAAGTCTCCCTGAGGAGGCGGGTCTTAACAGCCAGTCCACCAATCACTGATTAGCAAAATAAATCAATGACCTGGAGTCAAACCAGCCGGCGCCTGGGGTCAGCTTAAGGTCATCCATCGCCGTATGGTTCATAGACACACCGATACTGAATGATCCAGCAATTTGCTTTACGTTTCCACGGCAACGGGGGCCACGGCTACTGCCGTGACGAGGAAACGCACCAGTTGTCAGCTGTCTGCTGAGACAGAGACACACATCAAGGTTTAGAAGGAAAACACCTGGATGAGCCCGGATGAGCCTGTGGAGGCGGTGTGCAGCTCCGCTGATGGAGGAATGTTCTCCTGGCCGACTCGAGGTTTCCAGTGTGCTCCAGCTGAAACACACCTCAGCCACACCAGATCTGAAGGTCTGTGTGCAGCCGGACGCCGCTCGGTCTGCAGACCAGGTTCCAGGTGGAACCCTCAGCTGTTCCCAGGAGAACCATCCGGGAACCCGTTTCTGCTCTGCACCCAAAATTAGAATCTTTTTTATTTTTAAAGCTGTAGCATCAAAGTTCATAGAGAAAACCAGAAACACTGTTTTCTTCTGGGAGATTTAAACCCGCATCTTCCTCCTGTCCAGTCAGAACCTGAAGAGGAATCAAATAATCCTGAATTTAAAATACCCTGTAACCAACTGTAGTAATAATAATAATAA